>NC_072737.1:4542585-4839979 GCF_026930045.1 Uloborus diversus
CTTTCATGTTTTCAAGAAATAAAATTATATGCGAGGATCACATGTCTAATTTTAGTTGTTTTTTCCCCCAAATTCATGCTATAAAGTATGTAATTTAACACACTTGTCTTCCAATAATTTTATAATTACGTAACGAATTATAACAAGTGTATTAATGAGTGTTTAGATGCTTTTACCTGTTATTTATTCTGCAATACATGTACTTCCTTCAACTATTTTATTTTGTTTATAATTCGAAAGATGCAAAGATTTGTCATTGACTTTAATGTCTAGGAGTTGTAGACAGTATAATTCAAACGTATTAATAAGCTTATTTCATTTGTTACTGTATTAATTTCATTGTGTTCTATTTCGTATTGGGTGACTTCATGTTAAATCAGGTGGGCACTGAACCTGACCATTTCATACTAACATAAAACTTTCAGAAATATTGCTCTTTTATATCATAACTAGTGGTAGCCGCACGGCTTTGCCCGTAATAGAAAAATCAAAAGGTCTTTTGGTTCGCCTGTATATTTACAAATAATGTATGGTGAATTTTCTCGCCAGTTGGCTTGTACCCATCTTACGGTTCCACGTTATGATAATTTCGTATCTCGCCAATTGACTTCTGCCCATGTTACGGTTCCACGTTATGATAATTTTGTAATTTATTCTTCATCTTATGATATTTTTGTTCTTAAAATTGGAATAAAAAAAGAACCACATCGAATTTTCGAAAAATCGCTTCGAGGTGCACACCCCCATGCTACATACTAACTTTGTGCCACATTTCATGAAAATCGGCCGAACGGTTTAGGCGCTATGCGCGTCACAGACATCCTACAGACATCCTCCGGACAGAGAGACTTTCAGCTTTATTATTAGTAAAGAAGATACATATGGTTTTTAAAAAATCTTTCCTAAATCATCCTACATAATTAAAATCTGAGCGTCTGTACCTATCAATCTATTATTAATCTATATACATATGTCCGAGTAACTTCTCCCGAACGCCAGTAAACTGACCATCAAACCAGGTACAATTGGATTCGTAATTTTCCCGTCTTATGTTTGGCTGTTTAACATAATCCTCCGATAATAATTAGCAGAGATGTCAATTCAAAACTATTTATTACTAGAATGTCATCCGTCATAGTATGACAGGTGAAAATTTGCTTCTACATTTGAACGCAGCCATTGCCTGTTTGGTGATATTTTGGTACTTTTAAATTTTAACCCTAACTCCAGTGGATTAAACATTAACTCCAGTAGATAGTGGTCATTGTTGACCATTTTTACGTTTCTTTATTCTCGTAAAATGAGTCTTAGTACCAGTAAAACAGTTAAGTCATCGGATCGAGTTCAGCCTTGTCACGATTAAGCACTTCCCTGCATGTTAAACATTACCAAAACATTCTCAGAGTTTCATTGTTGAAACACGCGGGTTACTTGATCACCGACTATTATTTATATGAGGATAATACATAGGATAATACTTAGATTTCTCGACATGAAATCTCTATTTTTCGATGACTTTCATCCATTCAAGTTATCAGTGCTTCATCTCAACTTTCGTTAACAATGCTTTTATTGAAATTTATAGCGTTAAGAAAACCAAGGAAGATCTGTTGCCATTTTATTTCTTGAACATAAACAAATAAAATTCTGGGTTTTGCTTTGAGGCTTTTCCTGCAATCGGTAGACTTAAAACGTTTCCTTTTCGGTTATTTTTCCGGAATTTGTCGCAAAATTTTACTGTGTGTGTGTGTGTGTGTGTGTGTTTTTTTTTTTTTTTTTTTTTTTAAGCAATCACGATTGCTTATTGTTCTCATTTGACTGTTTTCGATGTTCCGTGCCTTTTCAGCTTGGACCAGAAGCCTCTGCAGCACCACCGCCCTCCCTCCTCTGCAGGCGGCGCGACGCGGCTGCTCTGGTCCTGAGCTATCCGCTTCTCCTGGTCGAAGGCGTCCATGTCCTACACACACACGTACACTCACACACACACACGCCTACGTGCATACACACAGGTCTACGCACACACACACAAGCCTACACACTTACACACACAACTATGCACACGTAACCGCCCAGGAGGAGAGGCAGGCTTGGGGGGGGGGGACGGAGCTGTTTCTAGAAACAATAACTCCAATGAGGAGGGTCCTGTCTCAGTTCGTGATTGCGAAAAACATAATTTGAATTCAAAATTTCAGAATTCAAATTAATTTTCTTTTTTTTTTTTTTTTGTTTTGTTCAAGCGTGATCAAGACCGTGCAAAGCCGGGAGAGCAGCTAGTGCGTAATGAAGTTTTGAGGTTTGTTGATGTACCTTCCTTCGGTGCTTTTGAAATCATATCTCAAAGCTATGGGAGCATCAGGATTGTGTAATAGCTGACAATTACATGCACTTTGATTTGTGTGTGGTGGTCAGTAACTTAAATACTCTTCAAAAAAATTTTTTTCACGTAATTTAATATTTAGAAAAAAAAATTCTCAATTTTAAGATATTGTCCTTTTGAGATTTAAAAAAAAAAAAAAAGATTTTCACTGGAACTATTGAGAGATTAGCACCAGGGGTGATGGTGGATTCAAGTAAAATTTTCTGGAAACTGAAATTTTTGGAAGTTGCCCCCCCCCCCCTTTACCCTCCCCCCCGTGAAAAAAACTTGTCAAATATGCATAGAAAAATAATTTGAAATCATTTAAAAAGTGCCACTTTAAAAGATTTTTTAAAAATATTTTTTTAGTTTTAGAATCTGTCGGCCGAAATTTTTCGGAAATTAGAGATCACAAACAACCCTGATTAGCACTCATTTTTTGAGATGAAAGACAATATCTCAAAAAATTTTGAAATTTTGTGAGAAGCATTTTTTGAAAAGGTTTTCAACTTACATATCGAATCAAAGAGCACGTAGTTGTCTTTTAAAAGGAGCTATTTTACAAGACTGAAGTTCCCATAGAATTGAAGTTAAGCATGAAAGCACTGCCGACCAGCAAAAAAAAAATACTTTTTAACGAATTTCAAAATCATAAGTTATGGATGATTGAATTCTTTTTTAAAATTATTTACAAATTTAAGATGTAGAAGAGTAAGATTTTTGAAAATTTCATGAAAATATGAAAAGGTCAGGTTGGGGATTTTTTTACCCCTTTATTCGACATAAATTCGATCCCATTTAAAAATTGCACACAAAACATACTCAACTCATAATTAAATACAATTTAATTCCACTTATAAGATGCCGATTGATTCAAGAGCAAGGCTGTTTTTTTCCCGTCAAAAACATGCTACAAATTTAAAACCCGAATCTAAAACTCTAAATAAAAACTTAAAATAAAAAAAAAAAAAAAAAAATAAACAAAAAAAAAAAATCTGAGTTCAAACACTTTATTACACGGCGAATATTTTTCTAATGCAGACAAAAATAGCAGATAATTTTAACTCTTAAAGCCAACGCTTCTGTTCAATATTATTTTTCTTTCCCCATCAGTTTCCAATTCATTAGTTGATTTTTGCCAGTCTTTTTTGTTTGTTAAGTCTGTGAAGAAATAATAAACACAGAAAACTTTCAAGCACCAGGTGATGACAATCAATAGCTGGTAGCCGCTCGCCATTTTGTTTTGTTGCGATAAAATAAACAAGAAATACGCATTCTGCATGGAATAACTAAAACAACCGCTTTTACGGAAATAAAGGTAGCAATCATTTCGGATTCAGATCAGAAATGAAAATTTCACAAAGAAATGTTAGCAAAAAATGTATCCGCGAAATAGTCATTGATATTAAGTTATACAAATGGAACAATTAAGTTTTGCAGAATGTTCGAAGCTAAGAAAAAAAAAAAAAAAAAACCAATAAACTCAAAATTTAAATGAAATTCGACTTATAGACAAAATTTACGTGTGAAAGATTTAAAAATAAATATAATTAAATGAATCACTTACTTTTAATAAAAGAATATCCTTTGCTCCGATTGTTTTTGAGCAGTTGCTCCGAAAGCTGTTGAAGTTGGCAAGCAAAGAAAGTTTCTGGAACTATTCCAAGGTATACCCATGCATCCGAGCGCCCTCTATATCTGTATACAGATATAGAGGGCGCTCGGATGCAGTGATATCGGAACGTCAAATATTACGTTATTTTAGCACGGGAATAACACCGTGGCAATAGAACGTTTTTTGAACGTCTAATATGACATCACCTCAGAACTAAACTGGCACCGTGATAATATCACTGTTGCTGTACGTCTAATTTTACGTGCAAGTAACACTTAACACCGTCATTCGACCAATAACACGATTTCTGTACCAGATTTGAACGTTCTGGTGCTACTGGGGTTATGAGTCAGCTATTCGAACGTAAGTTTTTTCACTTGCCCCGAACTGTTAGGAAACGCAGAATAAGATTTTCATAGTTCAATACCATGAACTCCATATCTTATTCATTCTTCTGATCCGATTCCAATGAGTAAGAAGACATTGAACTACTCTAATAGTGACTTTTATAAAACAAGAGGAAGAGTAACAAAATAACCACTTTTGAAATAGCGTTTCAAATACTCAATTTTAAACTTTAAGGTTTCTTGCATTTTCACAAAAATAGAAACACTTTAGTTAGGATTGCAAGTTTTCTTTCATTTTAACAAGCTTACTTTTCAAATCACATTACTTAAAAGAACGCAAAATTGATAAAGTGTTGTACTTTAAATACAATGGATATTTAAAATACATTCTGTAATAGCTAACACAATAAACCTGTCTGGCAGTGTTTTAGGAAAAGAGCTGCTAGGTTTAAACTTTCAAAAAAGAAATATTAGCTATATAAAATATTTTGTAGTAAGCTACCGCCCTAAGCCAGGGCTAAGGCAGAAATGCTTAAAATACACTGCCAGCTCAGTAATTCCATCCGAGGATTGCAGTTTCGTGCTTTTTAGCACTCATCAGCCCGGAATAGGAATCATCTGAGCTGGAGGCGAAAAGCCTCTTAAGAGAGCAAGAGAGCCAAACAAACTGGTAGCTAATTTAGAATTAGCCCACCAGATGAATGGCCGCTACAATGTGGTTCAACTCTAAGATTGATGGCAAAGCATGGTATTTTGCAGTAAGTTACCGCCCTAAGTCAGTGCTACAGCATTTATTTTATTCAACAAGCTTACTTTTCAAATCACATTACTAGAGAAGACGCTAAATTGATAAAGCATTGTAATTCAAATTCAGTGGATATATCTAAAATACAATAAAATACATTCTGTAGTAGCTAATAAAATGAACCTGTCTGGCAGTGTTTTAGCAAAAGAGCTGCTAGGTTTAAATTTTCGAAAAAAAGAAATGAGCTATATAAAAAAATTAAAACCCAAATTTTCAATATATCTCAACACAAATCTTATCGATGTTATGATTTCGCAAATTAAATTATATTAAGGCGAAAGGAAAAACTTCAGAGGAGCAATCTTTTGTATAAACCACGAGATTAACAAAAGCCCGGATACGGAGGATAAGGGTGGTACTTTTGTGTCATAGGTATGTCACTGCTCCTTTTCAAACATTGACTCCTAACTGGTCAAAACAAAGCGTTTATTTGCTTTTCAAACATTGCCAAAGTTAACCTTGTTGATATTTAATGTTCTGAAATTAAACAACGCAATCCCTTAAAAAGGAGTAGCAGTTACACTGAGTTTCAACTTGAGTGTCAACGTATTTCTCGGCACTGAGAAGTTGAGCTCCGACTCATACAATGTTTACCTCTGTTTCGGTAAATAGGTGGGTGGGGGTAATTGGCTCTAAGTTGAGATGAGAAACTTTCGTTGTAGTTTTTTAAAAATATTCCATTACTGCTTATTTTCAAATTTTGACGCCTAACTGGTCAAAGCAACAAAGTGTTTATTTGCTCTTCAAACATTGCCAAAGTTAACCTTGTTGATATTTAAATTTAATGTTCTGCAATTAAACAAATCAATCCTTTAAATAGGATTAGCAGTTACGTTAAAATTAAAAATTATCCACCAAGTAAACGAACTACATTAAATATATTAACTTTGAATGTGTCAGAAGGTCTACGTTAACTGTTGGATACGTTCTAGCGTTGATGAACATTTTTAATTATTTCTCCCTGTTTTTTTAAATTCATTTCCCGAGACTACTTTTGAATAACTGATAGATCTGTCGTAGAGGGTCCTGCAGTTTCAGTAAGACATTCCCAAACCCTATGTTAAGTATTTCATTTGGAGAAAAGTGTTGGAAACGCAGCAGATAAAAAGAATAGGAGTAGTCGAATTTTCACTAGTCGCACTGCACGGGGATTTGGCGCTATCTAACACATGCCTTTTGAAGAGAAAAAAAAATTTGCTCAAAAAATTAAAAAGCGGTGCAAAATAAGAAATCTTGGTATTTAGACCGTTTTATAACGATGGAAATGCAAAATTTTAATTTGCTGCTCTCATTTACTTTCAACAATTTTAAGTAACAAATTTCGTCATGAATTATTTAACTATATTTCTTTTGGTTTGATTAGGATGTTTACCATCAAATTTAAATCAAAAATGTTAAGTTCTTTAGGGTTTTCTTGTAGATTTGTGATCAGTGTATGTAGCTGACGAAGGATTTTAGTGTCGGTAATGATTCTAGAAAAAATGAATTTTAAATATTTCTTTCACATATTTAAGACTGGTTCGAGTAAAGTTTTTTTCTAACATTTCAGATATCAGTTTGATCTTGATAACACATTTTTTAAACTTTAATTAATTCAACTATTCTGTGCAGTTGTACTAGGAGCATAACTTAGAGTACTGCTAAAAATTGAAAACACCCTCCTCCCCCATGCAGAACTCGTCTGCATAAATGGTCAGCATTTGTTGACGGGTACTTCGGTGGGGGGGGGGGGGGGCTTAACTTCTACACAAAAAACACTGAATCCTTTTTCATTGAAATATATTTTTTCAAAAATCATTTCTCCAACTGCACTGCTCTTATTTTAGTTCTAATCACGTCTCCCCATTAAGAAATTTTTTATGTAAATCAAAGAAATTTTATAGTAGCTGGGTTTAAGGCGTTTGTTTCCAATTTAAAAAAAAACTATAGAAGTAACAGAAATTACAGGCCATAACACTTCATATCTAACGAGATCTCACTGCTTAAACAGAATCCAAAGTAGAACACTCCGGCCACACATTCAGCTATCGATTGAAAAACCACATCAAAAACTTACTTCCCTTTATTAGTCATTCCGCAATATTTGGCTGTGGTATGTCGTAAAAATAACCCAACCTCGAAATATTTTTTTTTTCACTGAAAATACATATAACTAAGTTTTCTATTTCTCATCTCTCATCTGTACTTTTTTACACTAAATAAATATTGATATTTTGAGCTTTACGGTTTCGTACGGGACATTTTACACTCAAATATTGCGGAATGACGCCAATTCAACGTTTCCAAAGAGTTATGTTTCCTTTCGAACTTCCACCTTCATGTGCTCGAATCTTTGGTTCAACCATTTGACTGTTCCATTCGCTTCATTTTCCAAACCAGTGCCCCTGAGACCCAATCGCTCACTCGTGGGCACAGCATTGCCTGTACAGAGGGCATTCGAACCCCCATGCTCGAAAATAGCCAACCGGCACAGAGAAAACGACACCAGTTATTTTTCTTCCAATCACGAATTTGATCTCAGCTGAGATACTTTCCCATCCATCACGAAACAAGGCATCAAACCAAAGCCAGGGACACTTTACATTTATGTGTGATTGAATTCAGGTGGATGTGTGTGTAGTAATAAGTATACATTATGTTTAGGACTTGAGAAATGTATAGGTGTGCGTTGTTTGGGTGACTGCATGCATAGTTAGTGAGAAATTATGTATGATACAAGTTAAAAAGAAAGAGGATATGTACGAGTATTGTTTGATTGAATGATGTATGAGGAGTGGTGTATGAGGGTTTGTGAAATGGAGAAAACAAAATGGCATTGGGAGAGGTGGTAGTTTTAAATGATTGAGGATTAATTTTAAAATGATAATGAGTTTGGGGAACAATAAATCAATAAATAATATTGTGTGTGTTTTTATTCGTGGGTGTTAAAAGTATGTATAATTAGTATATTATCTCCCTCCCCCCCCCCCCCCGTCTCTAAACAAAAAATACCCCTGGCTTTGATGAATGAGCAGTTCGAAGATATTTACCCCTACGAGTATTCAGCGCAAAAAACTTATTGACCCCCTGCATGTATTAAGTTTAATGATCAGGAGAAACCTGAATTGATAAAGCAGATGACAAGAAATCTTGTCTTTTAAAAGTATACGATTAAATATTTGGCTCAGAGCACCTTTATATTCAAAATACAGAATAAATAAAACTATGAACGGTTACATTTCTACAATAACAGAAACATAATACTACACTATTAAGACACTAAACGTTCTTCACCTCAAATTGATGTGTAAATAACTGTTCAAGATACTTACAATTAGTTTTAAGTTTTTATCGAACATTTTACTAACTCAAGAAAATTGATGAAGATTATGCAATTTATTCAAAAGAAACTATTGGTAAACTTTTTAACCGTTACCGATAAAAATTCAAGTGATGACAAACCAGAGAATTTTCAATTAACACGGTTCCGTTTTAAAGATTTTTAGCTATCTAGACTAAATATTAAGAACATTAAATATTTATTTATGCAACATATTATCAGAAAATGAAAAGAACAATCAAAAAATGAAATTCAACTAGTCTACAAATGAAACTACAGACAAAAAACTGAAAAACGACAAATTCATCACTTGCAGAATCGTTGCATCAATTTTTGAAAATCTACTTGGATGTCATTTGCAACTTGAACAAGAAAAATTAAAAACTTCTCGACTGTTAGTTGACTGCAACTATAACTTAGATGACAATCTCTTGGTAAAAGTGCCCTCCCTTATGTTAGGGAATTTCTATTTCAAATTTAACGTAGAAAGTAAGACTACGCGCATCGTTGCCGAGGGTAAAATCCTGCTGAGTAGAATTCAGAAAATTGAAAACTACGAAAGGGATGGTAAAATCAATACCTAATCCTAGTTTTTCTTCATGGTTTGAAGTCCACTTTAACGTAAAAATATTTGTTTTGAGACAGGTCAGAAAAGTTTATATCACGATATAGCACAAATAATTTGAGAAACCTTGCGTACTCAGGTTCTACTGTATTAAGACTTAGCACTTCAGTAAAATGTAAAACACAAACTCAAAATTGCATGGTCACTCGTTTCCGCTTGTAGATTTAAACTACATCTAAAAATCTAAATCAGGTTCTACTGTCTTAGGGTCACTTCCGGTACTACTAAATTAGCACTTCAGTAAAATGTAAACCAAACTCAAAATTTAAAAAAATGGTAAACAGATAGAAATTTGGGCTAAAAAAACTATGCTCAAGTTTTTTTTAATGTTTTACTAACTATTATCACTCTTCCATTTTAGAATACTAAGCAAAAGTTCTTTCCATAGTGAAACCAAAATTAAGACAAACTCGTAAACATTAAATTACGCTAAACCTAATATGCTACTTTTAAAACATACGCGCTGTAGTTAATTACTAAAATATAATTCTAACTAATGCCAAAAAATTAGATTAGTGCTAACCATTTAGGTGCTCTGAACAAAACACAGAATCTAAATAAATGAAGTTCTCATATCAAAAAAATTGCTAAAAATAAAATATTTGAAATTTTAGTGGACATGAACAGTTTATTTTCGACAGCTCAGTTCCTCCCCCCTCCCTCCTTAAAATATTTACAACTAGGAGGGCAAAACAATTTTATGTGAATTATTCAATGCGATTGAAACCTATCTGCAGTGGGAAAAAAAATAACTGTTCATGTTTAAACTTCATGTTCAATCTGCACTTCTCAAATTAGATTTGCCTATTCATGCGTGGTCAATGAGAAATAAAGAATTGATGAAAACTAACCATCTGCAAGTACAATCAAGGATTCTGTTCCGACATCTGTGCACGGTACAGGGAGAAAAAAACGATCAAAAGTACTGGCCCCTATTATACCAGTATCTTTTAAACACTATTTCACGGCAAAAAAATACTAAAATTTGAAAAGAGCCACTGCAATCATTTCAGTGTACTTGTTGAGAAACCTTCCCCTTTCATTGTTCACGAGAGAAGCAAACTTAAGGATGTAATGTTGAATAGCTTCAGTGCCGGATCTAAGGGAGGGGGGGGGGGTAGAGCCCTTTGCCCCAGAAGCAAGTTCTGAAAGGCGGCCGATTCACTTTTTTCATTGAAACCAGACATAAAAACTTTAACAAATATGAGTAAGGGCAGCAGTTTCAAGTTTTTGTCCCGCTACAGGAAAACCATAGATCCGGCATAGTTTACTTGAAATATTCCCCATATTAAAGACTACAAAAAACCTTAGAAAAAGCAGAGAAAGACCGGAAGATTTATGCAAAAATAGATTCTAAAACTAAAACGATTATCTTTGAATTTCAATTAGGAGATCACAAGTATTAGAAATAAAACATACCTCAACCGTTGTAAAGTTGACTGCCACTCATCAGGAGGCTGCCAATAAAATTCTCATAGCCAGGCTCTGCTAATCCAGACAATCAACTTCTTGTAACAGCTGATGATGAATAAGGATCCTATTAGAAATCAAAAGTGCATAGGCATAAAAATATGAATGCACGAAAACAAAATTTGCTTAAAATCATGTTCTAAATTTTTACGTACTTCAAAAAATCGAGCGTTAAGATATTTCATTGTCTATAATTAGGTATACGAGGCTGTTCATTAATGGTTTCCCAAATTATTTCAGAAAATCCTCCCCCCCTCCTCTTTTGCGTCACATGTGTTACACTTCACCATACCCCTTCTCCCTTTGCGAGATGCAAGGCTACTTTTCAGAAAAAATTATAAAATTCTCTTGATATCGCAATCTTGACTCCTCCCACCCCTTGTTGCGAACTGTCACAATTTCGTGATCCCCCGCGCCATCTTAAAGCTTGACATCATTTATTGACAGCCCCTGATAAGAAAATAGTTAACATATTCTGCATAGCATAATGAAGAAAAAGTATATAACATGTAAAGATTTAAACTCTAATCCGAAAAGAAACATTTTTGCATCAGAAGAGTCATTTTTTGTAATTAATTGAATCTTAAACTTTGAGTTTTCCATCCTGAAAACTTGTTTTTTTTTTAATACTGCGTGTACATACATATAAACGCGAAAGGTTAATATTTTTAGGATATTACCGAAGCTTCTAAGCTATCATTTTGTCAGAAACGAAGTTTATCCGTTCATTCAGATGTCAAGAATGCCGTGCGAAAATAAAAAGCTATATTTGCAAATGTCTTGTTTTTCCGCATTTCCATCGTCTATTGCATGTTTCCAGAATATATTTTTTAACTAAGGACAAGGTAAAGGTGAACGTTCGCTCCCCTTTTAGGACTGTTGAGGGAGATATGTATTTTTGAAATATTGAAGAAAAATGTTTTAGAAGCACATTTCAAAAAAATAAACTTTTTTAAAAATCTTTACTAATAATAAAACAAAGTCTGTCTGGATCTCTGTGACGGGCATACCGTCTAGATCGTTCGGACGACTTTCATGAAATTTGGCACAAAGTTTATAGCATGAGGGTGTGCACCTCGAAGCGATTTCTCGAAAAATCGATTTTGTTCTTTTAGTGCAATTTTAGGAACATTTTCCCGAGCAAAATTATAAGATGGACGAGTAAATTACCAAGTTACGATAACGTGGATCCGTAATATGGGCAAGCCAATTGGCAAGAAATTCATCATCCATTATTTGTAAATGTACCCAGGCGAACCAAAAGACCTTTGAATTTTCTCCTACGGGCAAAGCCGTGCGAGTGCCACTAGCATTAAATACTGTCGAACTCCCTCATAACGAGGGCGAAGGGACCGCGATATTTGCTCGCGATAACCGAGTGCTCGTAAAAAAGAGTTCATTAATAAAATCAATAATTTTTACTTTCTTACTTTGTTATTTTTATACATTACTAAAGAAGTTTATTTGATTTGAACTGTCTTATTGTCTTTTCCTTATTTTTGAGGAACGTGCTGTCCAAAAAAAACATCCGTCATTTGCATCCGTGTCTTCAAAGTAGTCCGATGTTTTTCTGCACTTTAGGAACCCAGTATGTCGAGGGCTAAACTTCAGACTCTTCACATTTGTCGTTTTGGTGCTCGCTTTCAATTTTTTTCCCTCTCTTGACTTGCAGCTACAATGTCATCGGAAGTATAGCTCAGAGGAAATCAACATTTCATGAATTACAAAAATATTGCTCGCTTTAAGCGGAGTTTGCTCGTTGAACGCGAGTTTCGTTCCCATAGACTTTACATTATACCAACCAAATCTTTGATTTCCTCGCTAAATCCGAGTTCTAGTTATAACAGGGCTCGCTATAAGAGAGTTCGACTGTAGTTTGACTGAAAAAGGGATACATTTTAGCTTCGCATCAAAAATCAACTCAACGAGCTATGATTGCTAATTGACTTGATAGCTGACTGATGATAGCTAAACAATTGATTAGAGACTAAAATTAAAACACATTATCCAGTCAAATAGCACAAATTGCAGATAGCTGTTCAGTTATACTCATAGCATCAAGTCTCTTTTCTATTACGCAAAAACACATTGAAAAATGATTTTCGACCTGATCTTTCATTCGGTAGAGACAGAAAATAAAGACTGAAAATCTGTGACCTGTAATTCTACGCAATTCAAGTGAAAACTTTCAACTGGGACTTTTCCATCACTGAAGAGCATAACCCCGCGCAATTCTTTGACTCAATTTTTTTTTAATACGAATAAACATTCCGAAAGTCTGCTAATACCAAGACAATCATAAATTTCTTTTTTATCAACAAGTCATTTTTTTTCTAATACACAAGAGTCAGTACTCTTAGATAAACGTAAAACACATTATTGCATTTGATATTTGTTTTCCCTGCAATGTTTTATAATGCGCAGGATTTTTCTGAAGATCGCAATTAGAACGCGGGACACGGTTGCAGACATCGGTTTGAAGCAACAATACGATTCCCAGTGTCATAGATCAAAGTAAAATTTGAAAAATTGTCATGGATTGAATGCGAGACGAAATTTACCGCAAGATTTTAATTTTAGTTGGAAGTGTTTGAGAAATTTATCGGGGATTTAAATTAGCATTTTAAAACTATTATATCCCTAAATTTTATTAGGTAAAACATTTTATAGTCGTCAGACAGGTTGGCTGCCTTTGCACCATAATATAATTGAATCAAGTGCATGAAAAAAAAAGTTTTTAGAACTTTAACAAAAGAAATAATACTCTCTCCTCCCCCACCCCCTTATGTGACTTTTCGAACCTCATTTCTGATATAATGCGGTTGTTTTTTCAGTCAAAAGTAGTACTTTTTTTCACTGAAATTGATAGAATAAAAAAAAAAGCAACATGGACCGAGAAAATACATTTATTTTCCCAACAGATATTTTTTAATTGTTTTTAATGTTCGATTTTTCAAACAAGGCGTGGTTTTGATGACGTCACAAATGCTCTTTGTAGCATCTTTCTACTGCGTTTCCACTTATGATAATCAAACAGCGAATTAAAGTTGCGCTCTACGCTTGCTATCAGCCATATCTTTGCCAATACACGTGAGTAAACATGCGAAATAAATATTTTGCTCTGTGAATGGCAACAGTGAACGGCATTTCATAATTTGTGATGTCATCGGCAGAAGCTTAAACAATGAAAGCGCACCAATTAAAAAAATTTTTTTAATATTAAACTTAAACAAATTTATAAAAAAATGGTCAGATCCTATAATTTTAAGCATGCTCTTTCAGAAAAAAAAAATTTCTTCAAAATTTTGGAAACGACCCCATATTCCTTCGTTAAAAGAAAACATAGAAAGGCTAGCAGCCGTTTTTCAATTTTAAGGGGAGGAGGACGTATAACCGATACTTCGCTACGGTTAAACGACTCATTTTCGTACTGAAATTAAAAGAAATGAATCTGCAACTGGAAAACGACGTATAAATGTAAAGGATGTAAAATTAAGATTTTAATGTATTTTCCATCTACTGAGTTAACTGTAAGAATGAATCATTTACTGCACTTTTAAGGTAAACCCAAGAAAATAGGGTAAAAAGAAGTTGGTGAGCCAGAATTCGGCATTTTGAATCCAGACGTACCGTGCATTGAAACAACTGTCATATTCAGTAACTTACCGCCCTATAGCCAGGGCTAAAGCAGAAATACATGAAATACACCGCCAGCTCAGTCAGTTCCAGCCGAGGGCTGCAGTTTCATGCTTATTAGCACTCATCAGCCCGGTATAGGATTGACTGAGCTGGAGGTGGAAAACCTCTTAAGGAAACCCACTACCTCCAGCTCAGTCAATATTTTTGCCTTAGCCTTGGTTATAGGGCGGTACGTTACTGAATATACCTGCCTTGCCTTCAATGTTCGAGTTGAACCGAATCATTGTTTCGGTCACTCGTCTGGTCAGTGCTAATTTTGTATTAGTTAGTAGTTTGTTTGGCACTCTGGGCTTCCTTAAAAGGTTTTCCCACCTCCAGCTCAGTCAATCCTATGCCGGGCTAATGAGTGCTAATAAGCACGAAACTGCAGTCCTCGGCTGGAATTGAATGAGCTTGGCGGTGTATTTCATGTAACTTTGCCATACTTCATTTTGTAAAAGCTGAATTAGATTCGTACACAATTCACTAGAAGCGAAGTTTTAAGTAGAAATCCAATTTTCAAGGGTCCCGGTTGGAAAATGATGAGTGTTCAAGTCCGTCTGTTGAATTCGCTGTCTTTCTCAGTAGCTGGGTATTTTTTAAGATAACTTGAAAAACCTACGTATGTTTCTTTGCGTTGTCCACCCAAATTCTCGAAATTGTTTACAAAGTTATGTATGAACATGTGTAGTTAAAATATTGCTCGCTTTAAGCGGGATGATGCTTACGCATCATATCTGTATGCGTAAAAATTTACCTGTTAGTGTATTTCTCATACAAATCTAGTTTTCGTCTAATCTATGCCAAGGTCTTCGATGCTCTGGAATTTGAGTTGGGGAATTCCCCCCCCCCCTCCTTAGCGGGATCTTAGAGAAATTCGTGAAACAAATTCTACCTAAATAAGAACAAAAACTAAAATTTTTACATTTTAAAAAATTAAAAAGAGGTCTTAATTTTTCTTTTAAGTCATAAAATGGATCTTTTCTACAGTTGATGGGGAATTTTATAAGTTGTTTTTCTTTCCTTAAGCCCGATTGCTAAACATCTTGCAGCTCTTATTTTGAGGCAGACCGTGCAACGTCGGGCAAAGCAGTTTTTAGTTCTATAACATAGCTCTAAGAAAAAAACATGATGTGAGAAACTTTATGAAGCTTACAAAAATTAGAGCAAAATCTCAAATCTACAGGGTCCGTTCTAGTAAGTCACAGCCGGAAGCAAATATACGCTTGTATTTGAAACAAAAGCACATGTTTAAATGTCAAAAACAGCAAAATGTTGAAATTATCTATTAAGAACAGTTTTAAATTTAGTAAGATTTTTAAAACACGCAGATTTTTTTTTTTTATTAGGGATAGTCGATACCCTAACTCTTTTAAAACCCTATTTCAATTATTATGTATTCAAATTTTTCAAATTAAGAGCCTCCAAGCGACACAGTTCTTTTTAGCCTACTTTCCCAGTAAAAATCAGAGAAAGAAGAAAAAAGCATGAAAGAAGGCTTAATACATCTTAAAAATATCCCGAAAAACAAAAAAAAAAAGTCAAAAATAAATAAAATAGTTAGATAAATATTGAAAAATTAAAAATTGGAAAGTAGGATATTGAGATGGGGAAAAATCTGTCTGATGGGGGTCTCTGTCTGTCTGTCTGTCTGTCCCCCCCCCCCCCCCTAATAACTTTTGAATGAGTAGTCCGATTCGAACAAATTTGTTTTGTTAGAAAGATCTCGGCGAGGACATCTCATTCCCATAATTCATTTTTTGATTTAAACAATCTTTCGTTCAATTTTGAACAGTTCAAAAAAACTTAACATTAGCGCCTACGGGGAAATTCAAATCAAAAATAAATCTTGAACTTAGAAGCGAAGTTGCTTCAAACAAACTTTGTAGGGAAAAACTTTTGATAAAAACATGTATCGAAAATATCTTTTTCATTTGAACAAGTTTTCGTCCAATTTTGAACAGTTCAAATCTCTTAACATTAGCGCCTAAGGGGAAACTGAAAGTCAATATAGATTCCGAACTTAAAGGCGGATTTACTTCAAACAAACTTTGTTGGAAATAGCTCTTGACGACCTACTCCCGACTCCGAGAATTTAGGGGCACCTGACACCGACTCCTGTTCCCGACAATTAATCGGACTCAGACTCCCCGACTTCGACTCTGACTTCGTAGCTTTGGCAAACATTTATACACGTAGGACAAATGACTGACTCCGATTCTTGGATATTAGACTCCGACTCTTTTATCTCAAAATGAGATTGACTCCGACTCCGCTGCTGTGGTTTTAACTGTGAAATAATTATTGTTGATATGATTTGTTTTTATTTTCACGCTAAAGTTTTAATTTAGGTATTTAGTTTTCGGTGAATAAACTCGAAAAATATGCGCAGACGATTTTTTTTTTTTTTTTTTTTGACAATGAAAATTATTTCTTTAAGTTGACATTTTATTGCTTTTTTTATTTTGGTAAGTGCATTAATTCGTTAAAAAATTATTTTTGGCAACAAAGGAAAAAGAAACGATTTTTTTTATATGATGTATTTATTTTAATGAACTTATTTTTTTTTTCGTTTTGAAAGCTGTTAAAAAAATTTTTTTAATGGAAAGAAGTGTATTAGCTGCTTTGTTTAAAAGGTGCTGCTGTTTTATTTCTTCGTTTTTTTTTTGAAGAAAAGTAAGGAATATTTTATTCCTAGAAATCAGCTTAAAATATTTAAAAAAATATGTTTGAAAAAATTTGCGATTTTAAGCTATTTTTGAGAATATTGATCAGGTACTAGAAAGTAGTATGGGTATACGGGAAAGTAGGCTCGTCTAGTTCTAGACGGAACTTCTTGTTTACATGGAGATTATAAAAAGTCACTTAATTTAAATATTAGTGAGGTAGGGATGTATTTAAATGTATGTACAATTTTACTTTCAAGCGCAATTTTCACAAAAGGTGCATTTTAAAAAACTTTGTTCCTTTTCCTAGAAAACTACTTTAGCGCCATTCCACGGGACGGAATGAGACATTTGAAATAGTTTTGTCACTAGACTGTCATAAACACAAATAATTCAAGCTTTTTTAAAAATTTGTATTTATAAATTAAAATATACTGACAAAACTACAAATGTACCGTTCCATCACATGGAATGACCCTTTACATAATATTACTTTGAAATTTTCACCACATTTAATTCACGCGTTCATAATTGTACTGAAGGGACACTTTTGCCTTTGTTTTCCTAAATGTTTTACGGCCAAAAACTTTAATTTAAAAACCGACTATTGGTTAAAATTTATTAAATTTTAAAATAAAATTTCATTAATATTTCACTTTAGTAGATTTGGATATCTTTTAAAAACACTACTGAACATTGTAAATTTCTGTCTGTATAATTATGAGGAAAATGGTACATAAATTTTAGCAATTTAACATTACACTTATACTTTCCGGCTCCCCATAATACATTATTTTAACTTTCGTTCAGAGTTTCCTTTTATATAAAATTTTAAGTCGAAAGGCGACAAATATTTCATAATTCTACTTTGGAAGTGGTAATCTAAAAACACTTCATCAGGTCACCCTCTCCAAAAATAATGGATAAATATTAATGAGTTTTCGTCTAAGCAGTACGAAAAAACCGCGTTGCAGTTTCCTAGTTGTAGTATTCCCCTCCCCTCTTAGCATTTGCTTCTATAACTTTCATCCTTATTAAAGAAAGAAATATTGCATAGATATCTAATTTTAGAGATTTATTTACTGTACAACAGAACGGGGACTTGGTGGACTTTGTGACCAAAAATTTATTTAGCTTGCCCCAGTCACCATTACCGAACACGTTGATCCTAGACCAACTGGCATCGAACCCGTTACCCCACAGATACGACCCCAACTTCTTTCCGATCAGGTCACTGCGGTCTGCACACCGAAATAGACGTGACGTCTCAAAAATTTGAGACGTGTTTTCTTGATTTGAAAACTAAATTTAATGCTCTTTGCTGCAGCAGGTGCGCGGTGGCGTATAAACGATATAATAAACAGCGACGCATTAAAATTTCATAAATAAGAAAAAAAAATGATTTTCAAGTACTTTATTCATTCAGACGCATATTGAAGCATTTAAGATTAAATCAAATACATATTTTCCATATTGAGTTGTCTCGTCTTTGCTGCTTGGAAGCAATTTGTTCTAGCTGATGTGTGCATCACATGACTTCCTTTTACTCCAATTTAATGTCATTTCCTCATTATTGGCAGTTTTAATGTGATTCAATAGTTGACTCTCTAAATATCACCACCAGTGGCCAAATTGAAACCAGACTGAAAAAAATGAATTAAAAAAATCGCCAAATTTGTCGCCAACTTGGAAACGCCAGAATGCAATTAAAAGGGGAAGTGCACAACTAGATCCCACTAGGAGTCTACGTACCAAATTTCAACTTTCTAGGACATACCGTTCTTGAGTTATGCAACATACGCAAATACATACATACGTACGTCACGAGAAAAGTCCTTGTAATTAACTCGGGGAATGTCAAAATGGAAACTTCGGGTTTTTATACGTTCTTAGGCGCTTATCCACGTGTGGTCGGGTTGAAAAAAAACCTCAACAATAATTCGCGGGTGAGCGAAATGGAAATTAAGACCGAATTTTGAGTGAAAATGTTTTTGCGAATACAATACTTTTTTTTTGCAAAAGGAAGTATAAAGAACTAATAATGTAAAAATATTTAAATTAATTAAAGTTGAATTCTTGTATACCATGTATTTCCTTAAAACCTAATTGGTACTATTAAAACTTGCCCGCGTCAGGGTGTGCGTCATTTAGAGAAAGCCATTCCGCCCCACCTCACCCCTCTAAACTTTAGAGGGGGTGGATATCGATGGGCAAGTACCTTAAAATCCACTGTCCCCCGCCGCAGGCGAGCGAAGCAATCAGAGGGCTGTGCACCCCCTATACTAGTTTGCAGTTAAAAATAACGAATATAAACTTAAATTATAAAACAATTTCTTTGAAAAAAAAATAAAAAAGGAATAAGATTGCAATTTTAGAAGATCGGTTTCAAATTGAAAAACCCGCTAAAAATCCCTTAAATTTTTTTAATCAAAAGAACGCGTGCCAAATGTCTAGTTCAGTCTGCAAAAATAAACTACCCCCCCCCCCATCCCACTCTTTTACACAATTAAAGAGATCACTCTTCAACACTTATCTTTTTCATAAAATATCAATATTTTACTTTAACTGCTCTATGATGTAGCATTTGATAAAAAAAATTGAAATAAGCATTGTTATCCACACATGTATTGTTTTCCTGAACTGCTGTGTGATCAAATTTTACAATAATAACGGTTAACCTGGGCTGATAGTTCATACGCAGATGCATTTCCTTTTTTCGAGTTATGGAAGAAATATTTAACCAAGACCTAAAATATATTTTGCTAGATCAGTTGCCTGACGTTGTACGGTCTATCTATAAGTAGAAGTTGTGTCAAGTGTCACATGTTCAACAAACAGGTTTAAATGTAAGAAAAAAATCTCGTCAATCGGTAGAAAAGATGAATTTTTGACTCAAAATTTAAATTTAGACCTGATTTCTCAATTCCAAAAATTCAGTCATTTTTTTTAAAAGCGGGAATTATTTCACTCATTAAATTCCATTTCAATGGCAAAACCTAATTCGGGGAACGGTTTGTACCCCCCCCCCCCCCCTCCCGAGGGCAAGAAAAAAAACTCATGAATTCCTGAGCTCTAAAGAATCTCTGGGCCGAATTCGGCAATTATCAGCAAAGATTATGAATTCGTACAGGAAATCCCCTGCAATGAGGTTTTGATCCTATAGGAAGGCAAAAATCCCCATTCGGACAAGGTTGCAGCTCTAAGCGTCTGCGGTCTCACAATTTCGCAAAGATCCGATGTACACCGAAGTTGTGCTTAAAAAAGAAGCTCTCCCCCCCCCCCCCCCCCCCAATAGGTGAACAAAAACTCTCCTAACCAAAACCCCTTCCTAAACACCAAAGGACCTCTGTGGCAAATTTGGCAAAGATCTGACAGTTTGTTTAAGGAATCCTGCCTTGGGGATGGAGTCCATCCGCCCCCCTTAAGGGGGACAAAAAATCCTCAGAATCTCAAATTTGGCAAAAAGCAGACAAACTGGATTTGTATAAGGAATATAAGCACACAAACATACTTTTACCCATAGACACTAACTTTTTTTTTTTCATTCCTAAGTTAATTTCCATAAAAATAAATCTTCACCCTTTTAACTCCAAAAGTCATTTTTTAGTTTGGCATAAAATACTTAACTGAGTTACTATTTCGCTAAGAAATTCAATCAGTTTATGTCAAACTCCAATGACATGCTTAAAATAAAAATTGGGATATTTATACCCAGTAGCGTAGGTAGACTTCGATGCTCCCCCCCCCCTAAGATTTTCTAAATGTAATTTTAACAAAGCGTTTTTTTTTCGGAGTGCGCGCCCTCATTACTCTTGCCAACCCCCCCCCCCCCCCCTTCTCTCGCCAGTGTTCATACAGCTTCTCGACCGCTGAAAAGCAACTTCAGTCTGGTTTCCACCCGCATACATTGAAAAAATACACAAAAAAACACGTAGTCATTTATGGTTACTAAATAAACTAATCATGTATTTCAACAGATGAATGAAAACTAAAAACATGGAATAATAGTATAGACAAATTGCTTAGCAACGTATGAAAACAGTACGTAAAACAAAGAATGTTTGGCAAAATATACATGCTGTTCAATTTACTAGGTATTACAGAAAAAAAAAAACCTGCACAGGTGACCAATGTTTCATGAAGAAAAAGTGAAATTTTCAGTGGCAGTCATATTTAGTTTCAAACCTACGTGATACAATAAAACCGCGTATTTCTTGCAATAAACTAAGTAGAACTAACAGTTGTCAATCACAATAGCAATAAAAAATACATTGTTTACCATTTTTATGCTATTGCATATTAAGACATAAACTTCAAGTTCGAGGTAAGAAACAACTTCAAAATATTAACGGAATTTCCTCTAAATCTAATAAACCTTATATCAAAAGATGCGAAAATATAATGTATGGAATACAATAGGCGTTTCGCCGAAAAACTCCATAAACTTAAGCGTAACAAAGTTAGATGTTATTGAATAGATTCCTTCATAAATAACATCGAGCGACTATACACAGAAAAGAGGAACAAAAATTCTAACTTGTTTAAAGCAATGATCCACTGAGTGGAGATTTTACTATGCCGCAACTGAAAAGTGAGCCCCCCCCCCCCCCCATAACATAGGGAATACAAAAAGACAAGAAAAAATACACAGTTCTGTTCGTGTCTCATGAGCAGTCCCCCTCCCCCCCCATTTCTCAACAGTCTTCCCTTTTTTTACTTTTCATTTTATAAATTTTTCATAAATATTTTAAAATTTATTTTAAAAACATTTTTTATTTAATTTTTTTAAATATTATTTATTTATTATTTCACCTGATAGTTCTGTGCCACGCCAATAACATACTCACACACAAATAAATAAAAGAAATAAAATATAAACAGAATAAAATCAAATGAAATAAAAAATTTAAGTCTCAAATAAATCAAAAGAAAACTTTATATAAATAAAATTTTAAAAAATTCCCACTAAAACTTTTTTTTGCGCCATAATCCCCCCCCCCCCCCTGTGAGCAACCTTGCTAAGGAGCTCTAAAACCTGTATATCCACCACTGAATTCAACAGTTAAGCAGCACCGGTCTTTAACTACGACAAAAAATCGATAGAGTTAATAATTTGCTGTTCTCGTGCCGATAAATGTACAATGGTCACTTTATTCTACTCTACTGTGCATAACAAGGTAAACTTTAAGATAAACAATTGTCTACACTTCACACAAACATACTGAATGTCTCCCTAATCTAAGAGCCAAAAACCATTAGCCAGTGGTCAGGACATGCGTCAGTTATTTATAAAGTACGATAATAATGTCACGAAAAAACTCTTAAATTTCAAACTCTCGGAAGTTATCAACACTTAATAAATGAATGAAAAAGAAACAAGTTCTAACCTGTTTGAAGCCGTTATCCATCCCCTCTCGTAACTTGGAGACTCCATAATATGATATACAGGGGCCCAGAAGATAATTCAAAACGACAATAAAAGGAATTTGATTTTCCAAATGGCGCAGATCTTGCTGCACCAGACAAAATACAAGCAAGTTCCACCTTCCTACACGCAGTGACTAAACAAAACGCGAGCTTAGTTTGAGAGCCGCGCGATTCATTAATTATGCGCGCATGCGTGCACTATTCGATTCCAACGATTCGACGACAGAAGTATTCATGCATAATAAATGACAATGAAAGAGGATCTTGAGTTTATAACTATGGTTAACTAAATTTTACAGGAGGATTTCATCAACTATGTTTATTAAAACTCACATTCCTTGTTTTTTAATCCAAAATGATAGTTTGCTGCTACGAACTGTTGCAGAAATTATTTTTCAGCAGTCTGTGAAGCAGATTGAAAATCCCCAAAAATAGTCTGCCAGGTAAACCAGCGTTAGATTAGTACTAACAGTTATTCTAAAACATCAGCAAGGAATTATTTGAAATAAAATGCTGAATTTTGAAATTTCTTGAAAACCGCAGGGGCAAAACAGTTTAAAAAAAAAAATGGAAAATGGAGCGCAGGTAGCTGCCGGAGCGGGAGCGTTTCACCTCTCAGCCGAGGGGACTCAGATTTAAGCTGCTTTTTAGCCTATTTTCAAGTTTAAATAATTAAAAAAAAAACCTTGAACAAAAACATGAAATATGCTTTAATGCATCGTAAAAATATTGTCAAGTACCAAAAAGGTTAAGAATGAATAAAATATAGTTGAAGAAATTTCGAAAAATTCAACATTTAAGAGTGGGGTTTTGAGATGGCGAAAAATGTGTTTTTCGGTCTACCCCAATAACTTTAGAATAAATTGTTCGATTCGGACAAACTTTTTTTTGTTCGAATGACCTCGGTAAGGACACCTCATTTCAATAAATCACTTTTTGATTTGAACAATTTTCGCTTAATTTTGACCAATTCAAAAATTTTTACATTAGCGATTTTTACTCTCAGAAATGGACTTTCAAATTTGAAGAAACTTTCTTCGTTTTTGACGAAACCGCTTCCAGGGATATGCTCCGAGCGAACATTTCGTCAAATTGAAGGAACAACTTTCGTCACTCGTATGAGGATGCGAATTTCGTCAAATGTAACGAAATATTTCTTCATCTTAGCTTCGTCAAATTAACAATCATTTTCGTAGTTTGGAGAGCATTAGTTTCGTAAAATTAATTTCGTCATATTTGAGGACGTTAATTTTGTAAATCTTGAGGAAATTTATTTCCCTTTCTTTTTTTTTTTTTTTTTTTTTTGAGCACATTAGTTTTTATTTTTGCGAATACAGTCGAACCTCGTTAATTCGAAAGCGCTTAAAATGAATAACTGCCCAAACGAACTTTTTTGCAATCCATGTCTTATTTTTTATTGTTTTTCGGAAAGCGAAACACGTTTTAGAACAATGGATTTTAATGGTCCCTTTAAGTTCGTTATAACGAGGTTCGACTGTATTTTGATAAGATTTGTGTGTGTGTGATCAAATCCTAACTTCAGAATCTTACCCGTAGTTTCCCACCTTAATGCGTATAGTTTATCTCACAGGCCCGTCATTTACGGGCTCTGCTAAACTGAAGTACAGTCATGTGTTGTTCATCAAATACGTAATTCTTCAAAACATGTAGCTAGCAAAAATCAAAAAGAATTTATGGTTGATTTAAAAAGAGTTTGGCAGAAAGCAACTTGCTACGGCCTCCCCCCCCCCTTCGGCTTGGTCTTTCAACATTCATGGTTTTACACATGAGTGACCGTCGGTTTAGTAGGTTTCCTGTAAAATTTTTATTGAGTACAGATCCTTAGCCATATTTGGAAAAAAAATTGAAATAACGAGCCTGCAGCCCCCCCCCTCCCTCCAATAAAACAAGACAAGTAATTGTTGATAAAAGAGCCATCTCAAGTATGTTAAACAAATTTTTATTCATGTAAAAATGCAAACTAGCAACTTCTAAAAAAAGGTAAAACAAATTATTGCAGAATAAACTCCCCATGGTATCTAACTGAACCCCCATAAATAGAAGGGGGGGTTCCTTCAAAAAGCCCAATTTTTTTCGGATATTTTCCAAGTTTGGCACGGAGGTTCGTTATTTGATGCTCAGGAAATAACACAGGGTACTTTTTGTCCCTCAATGTGTGTGGGGGGGGAGGGGACAATTTCGCATTAGGGGTTTTCCGTGCATAAACTAGTCATCACGGAACTTTCTTCTACATCTTTCTTACAATTCTGACGCCCCCCCCCCCATGTTTAACGAGGAAGCAATATTTCCCAACAAAAACAAAATTACGCATGCCAAAATTTGACGGCCATCCCAATTCCTGATATATCTCCAAAGCAAAGAATGAAAATCGAAAATTATTTTAAAAGCCTTGCTTAAAATAGTTACTAACATTTATTATAGAAAAAAAGTTTTTGTCCGATCATTTCTAAATTGCCGCTTAGGTTCTTTGATGCTCAGGAAATCACGCAGGGTAGTTTTCGTCACTCTATGGGGGCATCCCTAATGCACCATGTGCACCCCACCATGTGCACCCCAATCGCACCCCAATGAAGGGCGGGTTCTTTGAAAAAATTTCCAAAATTTTGGCATAGAGGTTTGTTTTCAGGAATTCTCATAGGGTAGTTTTCGACCCGCAATGGGAGGGCAACCACCAAACGGGGGGGGGGGGGGGGGGGTTCTTATAAAAAAAGTTTTTATCAGTTATTTTCCAAAATTGGTGCAGGGGTCTTTGACGCTCGGGAATACTCGATAGGATTAATCGATTAATTAGAATAATCGATAATTCTAATAATTGATAACAATAGGATCTTTATCACAAGTAACTTGCGTGATATGAACCATTCTTTTGCTTATATCTCAGCAAGTAGTCTATTTAGATACTTCTGAATTTCACTAAATGATTTGTTTAATCTTAAGGTACAACTTAACGCTACTTTCTCTTTTTACTTCCTTTTACAAAAAAGGAAGTACTGTGTTCGCCAAAAAAATTTCACTCAAAAATCGGCCTTAATTTCTATTTAACTCACCCCTGAATGAATGTTGGGATTTTTTTTCGACCCGACCACACGTGGATATATGCCTAGGAACCTACAGACACCCGAAATATCCATTTCGACAATCCCCGAGTTAATTACAACGAGTTTTCTAGTGACATCCGTATGTACATATGTATGTGCGTATGTGTGTATGTATCTCGCATAACTCAAAAACGGTATGTCCTAGCAAGTTGAAATGTGGTACGTAGACTCCTAGTGGGGCATAGTTGTGCACGCTTCCCTTTGGGTTGCATTCGGATGTTCTTAAGGCCGTTTTTGGGGGGAAATCATTGTTAATTTCGGTGTAAACTCAAGTGGTGTTATAATCTGTCGGACACTTGGCTATATATCGCCAATCTTTTGGTCGCCAAGTTTTGTTGCCAACTTGGCGACAAATTTGGCGATTTTTTTTAAAATTTTAAACTTGGTTTTAATTTGGCAACTGTTGGTGATATTTAGAGAGTAAACTATTGAATCACATTAAAATTGCCAATAATGGGGAAATGACATTAAATTGGAGTAAAAGGAAGTCATTTGATGCACACATCAGCAGGTTTGTAAAAGGAAGTAGAAACCTAGGGTGATCTTAAGATACTGCACTAAAAACTACTATATACAGCGTACTATACACTGTAAAAAAAATCTGTAAAATTTACGGAAAAAAACTGTCAGCCAGGACGCCAGTTTTCTTCCGTTTATTTTACAGAAATCTTCCGTATTTTTATTATTTATTCAAGCTGATTTATTACTTTATGAAGATTAAAAAATGAAACTATACTTTTATAAATCCATTTCAATATTTACTATACTACTACGAAATACATGTATACAAAGGTAAATTTCCGAATATGCCTCTGTAACAGATGACAAAAAAACATAATAATAAAATATTGATTAGGATGCAATGAAATGGAAGTTGCAAACGATTTAAGACTTACTCGCTTTAAATAAATATAAGATCAAAAAACTCGAGCACGAGAACCAAAATCCAAACAGGCGGGCGAAATTTTGAAGAAAAACAAAGTACGCGGTGAGGCGATGGTAACAGTTAACGCTTATAACCGGTTACAGATTCAAAAAAACAGAGAAATCCTGTATTTTATTACGAACAGTTTTTTTCTGTAAAAAATACGGATAACTTCTTCAAAATTTACAGTTTTTTTTTTTACAATGTAAACTGAAAAGAATACCTTTAAAATTTAACTTCCCTTCAACCACAAATACTTAAACTCATAGTTTCAAAAATATTTATCAAATGAAGTTGGAAGTTGAACTCTAGTTGAGACCGCGAGGATCAAAAAGATGTAAGTGGACTTTTTAAAGTTTCGACTAAAACGCGTTTGAAGTTCAGATACTAGGAAGGCTTTCATTGACATTTTTAAAGCATCCTGTAAAGCAGCCAGCATCCAACAGAGCAACTAATACGATTTCTTGCAACACAGAAGAGGTTCTCCTACTGTTTGTATTTTCTCCATTTTTTATTTTTATATATTTTATTTTATTTATTTATTTATTTTGGCACTTTTATCCCTTTGTTTCTCACTGCATCAATTGTAAAATGTATATTGAAATCCAAACAATTAAAAGGGAAAAAAACAGTGTTTCGTTCTGATAATTTCCCTTGAAAAAATAGGGGTTTTGCAGAAATCCCGCCCCCCCCCCATAACCGCCTGCGTGAAACAAATTTTATTTTGAAATAGTAATTGAAACAGTTTATTCATTCATTTGTAATTGTTAAAAACCTTAATCGTTGTTTTTAGTTGGATTTTGACGAGGAACTTAGCTTTCACACTCTCTCCTTTTAGCAGAAGAAGCATCTGTCTTATTTTAAGGAAATCTTTGCTTTAAAAAAAAATAAAAAAAACATGTCTCATAATTAATTGCAACGGAAAAGGTTTCCCTAAGTTTCCCTAAAATTCCAAATATCTTTAATGTTGTCCTAAATATCCTAAAATTTTTGATATGTTACCGAATTTTTTTTCTGAAAAAGAGCAAGTACCACTGAAATAGATTTGAGGCGCTCTTCTACAATAATATTCCGACGTAATATTAATTTCTATTCTCTAGTAATATATAAGGAAACACCTCATCCATATTGGTAATGCCTTTCAATTGTTAAATTTATTTATTTATTTCACTTTAAAACAAACTGCCGAATGGCAACACCTCATTTGTTAAAAATGTACGCACGAGATGGTGTTCGATCATAGACTAATGTGTTCGATAGATGATTAATAAAAATTGTGTGACTACTTCTGGAGGTGGAACAACGTTATGTGTGATGTTAATAAAGTTTGATTGATTTCTTTATTACTAATAATAAAGCTCAAAGTCTCTCTGTCTGGATGTCTGGATGTCTGTAGAATGTCCAGATCTCTGTGACGCGTATAGCGCCTAGACCTTTCGGCCGATTTTCATGAAATTTGGCACAAAGTTAGTATGTAGCATGGAGGTGTGCACCTCGAAGCGGTTTTTTGAAAATGTGATTTTGATCTTTTTCTATTTTAATTTTAAGAACATTTCCCGGAAAAAAATTATCATAAGATGGACGAGTAAATTACGAAATTATCATGACGTGGAATGGGAGAGCGAATGAACATGTACAATTGGCGAGAAATTCGTCATTCATTATTTGTAAATATAAAGACGAAACGAATGACCTTTTAATTTTCAACTAAGGGCAAAGCCGTGCGGGTACCACTAGTTTATAAAATAATGGAGTCAAATTTATACACGAAATTAGGGAGTTGGTTTATACCTTCCCGACTCCCTCAGATTCAAACTTTTTCTACTAGTCTTGTTCACCCCCATACTGTTTACTGTCCACCTCTAGCAAGTTGAGCTCCGCTGCCCGACCGATTCAACGATTCCATTACTTGAAATAGAGGTGAGAAAAAACGGCTTAGAATTGGCGGATTAGGTTGGCGAACAATATTACTATACCTAACTATATTAGCAAGCGGTACAGGATTTTCTCGCAAATAAAAGGGTTGCGAAGGTAGCCCAACCACGCCTAACAATGCCTCTTCTTACTGAATGCTCTCCCTTGAAAGAAATGGACTTGTTCAAGTCCATAGCTCAACTTGTCGGAGCTAAACAGTACAGCCAATAAAGACTCACAAACAAGTGTATGAAATAGCAAACGGTAGACTTGAAAATACAAAATTTTGAGCTTCTGCCCAATTGACTTTTGAGCCACTATATTATTAGTAGTGATGTTCCGGATATCCGTATCCGTATCCGCGGATATCCGAGGAAAAATTAAGATCTGTATCCGCATCCGTTACTTTTTTGACGGATCTTAAACGGATCTTTTCTATTCTAAAAATTCTTAAATATTTGAATAAAAGACTCTTAAATTCTGTTTAAATAAGGTTTTACTCCCTATTTAAATTATAAGGTATCATTTCAGACGCCAACGGCCTTTTATTTTTTAATTTTTAGTTTATATTAGTTTTTGTTATTGATTTGGGGTTTTTTCTATTCTTCATTTTGGTTTTTCTCGACCTCCTTCAAAAAAAAAAAAAAAAAAGGTGAGACAAAATTCTCTATTTACTGTTTGTAAAGGTGTTCCCGGGTCTGTTATTCCGTCGGTCGGAGTAATGTGGGTGGAATGGGTCAGCGCTGCATTTATGCTGAAATAAAATGCGAAAAATTATTTCAAACCTATCCAGTAGCAGCTTTACATTCTTGCTCCTGTATTCTACATCTACCGAGCAAGACAGAAATAATTTTTCACACTCTATTTAAGCATTGATGCTGCGCTGACCCGTTAATTCCAACTCTCCCATCAATTTTAAAGGAAATTTCTTCAAAGAGTTAATCATAGTGTTTATTATATATTATGTAGATGACATTTTTTGAAGAAACAGTGTTATTATTATGACAGGAATACCTTCCGTAATAAATTTTAAACTTGGATAGTTGAATTGGGCGAAAAAACTTCGAGATCCGTATCCGTATCCGCGGATCTTGACACAAATGATCCGTGGATCTACTTTTTTTTAACGATCCGGCACATCACTAATTATTAGTAGTAGCCACTTTGTCGAGGACTTAAACTTTTCCATGAAAACAATAAGAACCTTTAAGCACTACAATAAACGGTAACTCGACGTTAAATCCCGGTTATCACAAATTTGCCATTTCAACTGCGCTTGCGCGCGGACTTAGCTGATTTCAAAAAGCTTGCTAAAATTAATTGCAAACATTTTAAATTTGTTAATAAATATGAGATGGCAACAAATAAAAATTAGAAATCACAAAGTTTTCTCTGATTAGTTTTTAGGTCTCGGTGAAGATTGAGTTTTGAGTCTTAATTATTAATGGATTCAGAGTCTGATTTTTCTATCAAAAGCAATTTTCAGGGCCAAATTTTCAACCTCAGAAGGTCGTACCAGAATTGCAGCATCACTTCTAATACAAAGCCGAACCCTCAACCTAAATAAAAATGTATAATGCAGTTGTTTACGCCTAACGCAAAATATCCGCAAAAGACTGACATCTGTACTCATATTCCAATCATTTTTAAAGTACACAACGTCTTTTACGTTAAGTAAATATTTTTAACCAATAAGTATTGAAGTGTCATTTTTCCCTTTGCATTATAAAGATTATCATTTATTCATATCCGTAATTTCATATAACATATCACGAAATCGCTGTGAAAATATTCTAATCGCATTCATTAATTTGTTTAAACTCGAGATCAGCCTTATAAACAAGCAACACTAAATCTTAAAACAGAAAGCCCAAAAAGCAAAGTCCGCGCGCAAGCGCAGTTGAAATGGCAAATTTGTGATAACCGGGATTTAACGTCTACTTAAACGGTACGGTATGGAGTAAAGATTCGCGTATGAGACTTGCCACTAAATTGCATTCTTACAGTAAAACGGAAAAACCACAGCTTTTCAGAAAATGAAAACAGTTCAACAGTTTTCTAAAAAAAAGTTAGCTTTTATTCCCTATGGAAAATTTTGGGCTGATTTCTAGTTCCATGTCAAGAGTAAAGATGGCAGCACTACTAAATATGGCTGCTCTGTGGAAGGTGCGACATTCCAGCTTTATATTCTACTTTTAAATTTTCATTTCCTGTCAAAAACTTCTGCATTTTTATAGAAAGTTGGCTCTAGCTCTTCTTTTCTGTACATAGATGGCAGCACTACGAGACTTCTGCTCTTTTGGATCATTTGTGCTATAGATGTGGGTTGATTTTTGCATAACTAAAACCTGCGCGATAGATGAAATATTTTCACTAACGTGCAACCTAGCGCCACTGGGGAGCTTCAGAGATGGCACCATTTCGTAGAAATTCAATAAAGGCAAAAGCAACAACTTTTACAATTGTTTATCAAACATATTATATACTCTAGAACAGGGGTCTCCAACCTTTATCACTCGCGAGCCACATTGTAAATTTTTGGAGGGGAGGCAGGCCAGTCCAACAATATTTTAGCTCAGATGGTCTATTTAGCACTCGCCCCCCCCCCCTCTCCACCCATACATTGCGAATATTTTTATTTTTATTTTTAAATATAACGCTCAGTGGTTGTTTTTGAAAATTTCTGGTTTTGCTTCTAAGTTGCTGTACTTCCTTTTGCTGTTAGCTAAATTAAATTACATTTTATGTGCCCGTAAATCTCTAGTAATATAACGATAGGGAGTCTTGTTAAATTTAGAATAGTTCAGGAAACTGAAATAAAAAGCATTCTTTGTCACAAAATAAAATGAAGTTTAAAAAAAAAAAAAAGGCCAATGAGTGAATGATACAAGACACAATGATCGCAATGTACAACATTTTTTTTTAAATTGAATTAATGACGATTAAAAATTTGGAAATAAACAAGAACACAACACATGTAAAGCTTTTTAAAAAAATAAAAAGTTACAAAATTAATGAGGAGATAGCATTTGTGTACCGCTAAAAATTTCAGTCAATTCAGGGACAAACTTCGTAGTTCCTATCATTAAGAGAGATTTACATTCGTCTGATAAAGAAAATCTATACTCAGATTCAGCATAAGTTTGGAAGTGTCTGTTCACACTTGTAAGTGGATGCAAAAAGAGAAAGCATAGCTCTAGCATGATTTTTTTTTTAGAAAATCTTTTTTCTGGTAGAGAAATGTAAAACGGAGCACTTGTTTTCTTTGGGGCCAGGAAAAGCCCAGGGACTAACGGGAGAATGTGGCTCGGAGAAAAGAGATTTGTTTTCGAAAAGAGCAAAGCGAGAGATGGGTTCTGCAAACGCAGGTAAACGTAAAAAATGATTACAAACGATTTAAATTAACGGTAAAAAGATTTTAGGTAATTATTTGTAATTAAAACTAATGCCTCAATTATATTTCCAACGAGACTGTCTCCCGGAAAAAAAAAAGTTTGTAAGTTTTCCGCGGGCCTGACAAAATCGGTTCGCGGGCCGTAGGTTGGAGAGCCCTGCTCTAGAACTAAAGACAGGACATTTTTTTCAATTCCATTAATGACAACATCTTTTTTCTATTTCCAAGGGGCATTAGTTTTGCATTTGTTATTCAGGAGCGAGGAATGTAAAATACACTAAATAAAATTTACACATTGAATGAACGAAGAAAGTAACTTTAAAAAAATAAAAATTAATTTGAATTTTGTCATCTTGAATTCAAATTATGTTTTTCGCAATCACGAGTGTGTGTATGTACGTAGGCGTGTGTGTTTGTGTGTGCGGGTATGTGTGTTTGTGTGTAGGGGATGTGTATGTGTGTGTTGACATGTGCGTTTCTGTCTGTGCAGGTATGAATGTTTGGGTAGTTGTGTGTGTTTGTTTGTGTGCATGCGTAAGTGTCTGTATTTATGCGTGTGTGTATGTGTTTGTGTGTGTGTGTATGTGTAGGTGTTTATATTTATGTTTGTGTATATGTGTGTGGAGATATATGTGTGTGTATGTGTTTGTGTGTGTGCGTGTGTGTAGTTGTGTATGTATGCGCGTGTGTGTATGTGTGCGTGTGTGTGCGTGCGTGTGTGTGTAGTTGTGTATGTATGCGTCAAGTGAGAACAATAAGCAATCGTGATTATTCAAAAAAAAAAAAAAATTAATTTGAATTTTGTCACTTTGAATTCAAATTATGTTTTTCGCAATCACGAGTGTGTGTGTATATGTAAGCGTGTGTGTTTGTGTGTGGAGGGTATGTGTGTGTAGGCATGTGTGTTTGTGTCTGTGTGCAGGCATGAGTGTGTGGGTAGTTGTGTGTATGTGTGTGTGGGGGTATGTGTATGTGTGTGTAGGCATATGTGTTTGTGTCTGTGTGCAGGCATGAGTGTGTGGGTAGTTGTGTGTATGTGTGTGGGGGGGTATGTGTATATGTGTGGGGGGGTATGTGTTTGTGTCTGTGTGCAGGCATGAGTGTGTGGGTAGTTGTGTGCATGTGAGTGTGTTTGTGTGTGTATGTGTTTGTGTTTGTGTGTGTATGTGTTTGTGTATGTGTGTAGGTGTATATATGTATATGTGTGTAGGTGCGTGTATGTATGCGTGTAAGTGTAGGATATTGACGAAACCTGGAGACGGTTTTCGCTAGAGGTGCAGCATCGTGAGGAGCCGGTCGACGGTGATGCTGTGGAGGGTGGCGGTGGGAAAAATGATAGGACATCAAAAACAGTCAAATGAAAGCAATAAGCAATCGTGATTGCTCAACAAAGAAAAAATGCAAAACAGAGACATACATGCAATATACCCAGAGCCGGATCTACGGTGGGAGGGAGGGGGGCAAGCCGAGTATCTTGCCCCGGGAGGGAGCTTCAGGTTGGCGGCAAATTCGAATGGTGCTTCTAAAAATATGAAACTGGAAAAAAAAAAAAAGAAAGTAACGCAAAAGTAAACTAAGAAAATTTAACTTAACATATGCGACAAAAACTGTGTCTGTGGGATTTCATGCTTTCTCGTTTATTTTGCTGACGATTGACATTGACTAATAGATTCATTTCATTTTAAAAAACAGCTGCATATTTTACAAAAGAAATCCGTTAAGTGGGGCGGCGAGCAGTAAGCGACTTTTTACACAGGCGTTTTTAGGTGTTCCGGAGGAGCATAAGTAAACATTTTTGGTGGAACTGAACTGGACACGTGTACTAGCCACTTAAATAGATTCCACCTTAGTAAAATAAAATATCTACTAAATATTGATTGTTTCCTCGCTTTTCAACTATATATATATATATATATATATATATATATATATATATATATATATATATATATATATATATATATATATATATATATATATATATATATATATATATATATATATTAAAGAGCCATAACAACAATAATAGCCATTGCATTTTTATTTTTTGAGGTAATTCTCCGATTTTCGACAAATGTTTAATTACTTTTCTTATACTTATTGCAATAGTAACTTTTTACATTTCAATATTTTTATGAAATTTGTTTAATACCAAGTTTCATTTATTTATTATTAGTAGTATTACTTTTTAAAAAAGAGAAAGAAAGACCCCCTTCGTCAGTTCGCAAACTGTTTCACAAGTTTTCTGCAAACCCTCTACTCTCACCGTACGCGCAATAATTCCAAAGGCTTTGCAAGTCAGAGGGTCAAAAAAAGGGCGAAAAACACTGGTCTAGACCCTGTGCGCGTCACAGACATACATAATAACTAATCTACTAATAATAAGTTCTACTTTATTATTAGTAGAGAAGAGATGTTATGAACTTTTACGTGATATCAAAATAATTTTATTTATACAAGATTGATAGACAGAAGATTACAAAGTTGTACGTATACCAAGTGAAATTGCAAATTTCTCTTTTGAGTCACGAAATTGGGTCGCTAAAGAGGGTCCTGGACACAAAAATTGTCAAATTTTGAAATTTTTTTTATCATGTAAAAAATTACTCCTTTTTTTTTTTTTTTTGCTTAAAAGGACGTTTGAATCTGGTTTCTATCTTAAATAGAACGAAAGATATAATTATTTTTGTTGCATGCACTTAACTAATGTGTACTTAACTTTAAAACTTTATACGCGCGTTTCTCTATGATGCACTTTTTCCCGATTTCTTGCATTCAAACTTTTATAAGTTAGGAACTGATAAAGATAAAGTAATGAAACTTGGAATATATCTTTTTCAAACAGTTTACTTAAATTTTTATTCGGCGAATTTAAAAAAAAAAAAGTTTACTGCAAAAATTATGATTTTTTTTTTTTTTAAAGTATCTTCGAATTTTTCGAAATTTTTCTTCAAATACTTTTTATTTTTTATTGAATCAATATTTTTAAAATCGCCGAATAAAAATTAAAGCTTAGATATTTGTGCGTAATTTGTTTAAAAAAAAAATTGAAAATTGATCAAGAATATTTTGAGTTATAACAATTTAAAGCAACCCCATTTTTTTTTAAAAAAACTAATTAAATTTAAATAAAATTTTTTTTCATATTTATGTTATGATTTTGCTTATTAAATAAATGGTGGATCAGTGCAAAAAATTTCAAAACTCTAAAGCATATAATAAAAAAAATTTCAAAATGTGTCCCGGACCCCCTAAAGCAACTGTCTTTCTTTTGAGTACATTATCAGAGACTAAAGAGATGAGATGAGATTCTTCGTCAGGATTCTGGTGGAATCTCGCTGATGCGGTATAAGACTGTTCTAGAAGCAAACCAGCTGCCAGTGTTATCAAATTGAAGGATATCTGGAAAAGAGAGTTATTTCACGTTTTTCAAAGTATATAGTCAGTAAAGCAGGGGGGGGGGGTTGTTATAGTTAGTAAATACAAATAATAAAATAGGAGTAAGACAGATAATCAAAGTGTTGTCAGTTTCAGCAAAACCTTTAACAGATGACTAAAAAGTGTGGACTCTGCTCCCTGCTCGCCAATTCCGAATATTTCTTCACAATCTTATTTGGCTCGCGAAGAGTTAAAGTGCCTGTTAGGCAGAGTTTTATTTAAAACTAGTGGCACCCGCACGGCTTCGCCCGTAATAGAAAAATTAAAGGTCTTTTGGTTTGCCTGTATATTTACAAATAATGTATGGTGAATTTTCTCGCCAATTGGCTTGTACCGACGTTACAGTTCCACGTTATGATCATTTCGTATCTCGCCAATTGGCTTGTGCCCATGTTACAGTTCCACATTATGATAATTTCGTTATTTATGATAGTTTTTTTCTTAAAATTGGAATAAAAAAAGAACCACATCGAATTTTCGAAAAATCGCTTCGAGGTGCACACCCCCATGTTACAAACTAACTTTGTGCCAAATTTCCTGAAAATCGGCCGAACGGTCTAGGCGCTATGCGCGTCACAGACATCCAGACATCCGGACAGAGATACTTCCAGCTTTATTATTAGTAAAGAAGGCGTTAAGATTAGAACAAAATGAAATCCCGCTTCCTCTCTCGTAGATCATAGAATTGATTCTACGCGCTCACTGTAAACTGAACACAAGGGCGGATACAGGGGAGGGTCAAAGGGTCAGCGGACCCTCCTGTGACAAGAATTTTATTATTATTATTATTATTCAAACTTCAAATTTTTAGACCTGAAAGACTAGCATATGGGATTAATGTTAACCTTTTTTTGCTTCGTTCTGCAGAGTTTTTCTTCCCAGTACGTCATAATCCAAAGGAGATGACTGAGTTCGTTTACTGGGCTACTGCGATAATGAGTTTTTTGTTCATTTTCAAAAGAACAATCGCCTCTAATGAGCTTAAATTTTTTTCAGAACACTCTGCCACTTCAAACCACATGTTGTGTGTGCTATAAAATGTTTATGTAAATCTATCTATTTTATACGGCAACGTGACCAGCCTGTGTCTGCCTTGCCTGAAGAAATATGATTTTTAGTGAAAATTTGGGGGGATACGATCTATTTGCACAGGTTACACTTTTGAAAAATTTAGATGGAGGAGGTAATTTGAAAGTGTTTTCCCATTTGGTGGTGGGTGGGGGTCGTAGCAAATGAGGGGGTATGCCATCATCCTTGGGGGCACCCCTTTTAACTGATTTTTTAATATGATATAACACACTGACCATTGAAACTTGACCCCCCTTTTCAAAAAATTCTGTATCCGCCCCTGCCTGAACAATGTCAAAATCGGCTCTTATTTGATTAAAAAAGAATTTGAAATAAAATACGCATTGCGAAATTAGAAAAAAAAACTGCAGATTTCCGGGTTCCAAACAAATTTTAAGGCTGTATTTGAAGAGGGGATGGGTTCTTGGGCAAAGAAAAACGATAAATCGTAACGTTTGGAAAGTCGTTTTCAAGTCTTCAATACCATTTATTTCTCTATCGTTTTGTGCTTGAATCGAGTTTAGCCTAGGATTGTTGCTAAATTAGAAACGCTCATGGTGTCTCCGCCGTTTCGCTGACATGACATTTCTTTCCCTCCTGCTTTTCTTCCTTTCAAACATTTTACCTTTTGGGTTTTTCTTTTTGAATTTTTTAATGACAGGGAGGGAAGAAATTTTACTGTCGGAGGAATGGGGATCGGATAAACCACCCTAATATATCCTGTTCTACCAAGTAATTGAGAAAGAAGTATTGCGAGACTCTGAGAAGTTGAGCTGCGACTATGGCAATTTTTGCCTCTGTTTCGGAAAATAGGGAGGGGTCATTGGCGCTAAGTTGAGTAGAGAAACTTTCTTAGCAGTTTTTCAAAAACATCCCAGCTAAAATCCGAGCCAATAACACGTCTATTTTTCACTAAACTTCCCTAAAACAGGTAAACATAGTCAAGGTCACAGCTCAACTAACCAGAGCTGCACTTTAACAAACTTGATCCTGTGCAGAAGATCGAATGGCACATTTTCTTTTCGTTAATTATCGTCGTCGATTTATTTTTTCGTCCTAACGTCATGGAATAATTTAAAAATAAAACACAGTTTTCTAGGGGAAAGTAGTATTAACTGTATGAATAAATGGTTACCAATGTTGTTGTTGTGTCAGCTAGCCTGACCATTTGGAGTGCGCTGCTTTACTTTTCAAACTGTACCGTAATTTGGCGGGAAGTCTGACTTCCACAGTACACACTTGCCTTAAGGACCCGTTTATAGGGTAGGCAACTATTCACAGCATAACAGCACATTCACACAAAGGAAGGACAAGGACAGGAGAGAGAAAGTACATCCATGCCTGAGCCGGGATTCGAAATCTCCCAATGGCTACCAATGAAAAAGTTATTTGCAGCAAAGGGTGCGTAAGCTGAACTTTCTTTTTCTGTGCCAAACCAATGACGTTTATGGCAGACACGATTGCGAATGGAGTGAAACCACCCTTACGTTGATTTCACTCCGAAACAGACAGCCACAAAATAAGTCGTTTTCGTTCATGGCGTCACTGACTGTTGCTCTCGCTTCTCATAAACTAAGGCCCCTACATAGCGGCTCTAACATAAACGGTGAAAACTTATCCATTCTGAAAACGTCACTGTGCAATCAAAACATTGTGGTCCTCTGGTTACAGTAGTTTTTGGTGATCGAATGAAAGATAGCCAATGAGCAAGCACGTGGACGTGCTCGTCACATTATCTAGAACCAATGACTTGTTCAGAAAAGTTGCCACAGAAGTTGCTGTAAAACCAGCATCAGAGGGCACAGACGTTTGAACTGAATTTTAGCAATGAAATCAAGTTTTTGATCACTCTGGGGAAGTATGGGTTGGTTGTGCTCAACGAGGGATGTCCTCTCCCTGAGAGCAAGGGCACCCCCCCCCCCCTTCTATATCGCGAAGACCGCAACAAAATCAAGACCTCCCCCAAAAAATTGAAAAATACTCCTCAAACCCCCACCCCCTAAAAATTTCATGACTGCGGCATGACCCTTTTTTAGGCATAAATATCTGTTAATAACAAGAGTAAATAATCCTATCTCATCACCTCACAACACCAATAGTAAAAGAATGTTTTTCCTTACTTATAATGTATTACCAATCATTCTGCTTGACTGGAGTAAAAGATTCTTATCAGCACTCATTCACATTGGTCGAATCGACCGAATGTTTGGTTTCACTTTCGTCCACCTTTGGCGGGAACTCCGTAGTGGATGACGTCACATCGAAGCTTCTAGAAGGAATCTGATGGCACGTGTGCTTAACGATAGCAGTGATGAGTGTCCATTCACGTGACTCGGATATGCTAATGACCCGGGGGGGATATTTAAACTGCTCGCGGCTTATGTTCTTTCTCTTTATGATCATCTCTCGTCGTCGTAGGCGGTCGCTAGATCGGTATTCGAACTTGCTTGTTCGTGCCGCTCGCCCTTCATTGAAAATGATGAGCTGGAGTTACCTTATTTCCAAATGGGTTTCTTCGTCGGAGTTTTCAGTTGATAGTCATGCAGTTTGCATTGCAGTATTAGCTATCTCGTGCAAAAGTAGCATGTGGAGAGATTATGTTCTTAGTATTTATTTTTATCATTTACAGCGTGTTTTAACTATTAACATTATTGTTTAAATAAACGTCATGAAAGTTAGAAATAGTTTATTAGTCTTATTTCAGAACTCACTCTGCCATGGGCGGATTTATGGAGGGGCAGAGGGGGGCAATGCCCCCCCCCCCCAGTTTTGGGAGGACTTTATGTAGTAACAACACATCTTCCAAAAATTTAAAAAAAAAAAATCATGACTTTTTCTTTTTTGAATAGTTCAATGAAAATGAAGAGAAAAGCGAATGTCCTTTTCTGATGGGAGAAAAGAAAAGGAAAAAAAACGAACATTAATTATACAAATAGTACAGCTGTCACTCGGGCGCTGAAAATGTGTCTAAATTCACTATTTTGGACTGAAAACCATTTGGGCAAATATATGAATGAAAATATAGGCTAAACGAGCTATACATTAAGCTGCAACACTTATATATGACGATTATTTTAACCTACGCGTTATGATTTGTGTCCACATTTCAAGTATATTTGTGCATAATACTTATGTTCTTAGTAGAATAATTGGTCTTTTGATAATGTGACCAGATTTTTCAAGATAAAAATCAGGACACATGACGGGAGGGGGGGGGGGTAGTTTTTTTTCCCACAGGCTTAATATTTTACGTAACAGAAAAATGCCAAGAAATAACTCAAATGTACCAATAAAGAACTCAAGTTGAAAATAATTTACTAGTATTGATGTAAAGAATATTGCATCACACAACAAATTTATTAATCAAAATAATTACTTTCATTTGTACTTGCTGTTCGAAGCAATTTTAAGAAGCAAATTCTAGTTGTTTTCAGAAAATCAAGGAATTCCTTGCATGAATAAGAAAAGTTAATTTTAGTTAAAAAAAGACTTTTTAAAATGGCAACTGATTGCGTTTTTTCAGATGTTCAAATTTTATTAACCAAGGAAAACGTTCTTTCAACAACTGCTGATGTGCCTGCCAAACTGAAACCAAACTCAACTATCTGTATCTTTGTGTCTCAACTATTTGTATCTTTGTCAAACAGTTGACTTCAATCGCCTGAGTGCGAAAATAAGTAAATATCATTACATGGCGTTCTTACGTTTACTGACAGCAAAAAATCGAAAAAGCGATTAAAAAATCCAGATTGTATGTTATATTTTTTATGTGACGGAATTTAAACAAAAAAAGCGGGACTTTTTCTACAAAGCGGGACACTTTGGCGGGACATTCCCGCAGCGGGACAGCAAGACAAAAAGCAGGACTGTCCCGCCAAAAGCGGAACGTCTGGTCACATTATCTTTTGAGAAATTGTAAAAAAGCTTGTTTTTTTTTTCCTTTCTCTCTCTCTCTCTCTCTTTTTATTTCTATTTTTTAAGAGAGAGAGAGAGAGAAAATAAATACTACCACAAACTGAATAAATTTCAGTTATCTGAGTGTTCTGATTAAATGAATATTTTTTCTTAGAGGGAGAGTACAATTTTACTTACTTTATAAATACTGTTTTAAAAGTAAAGTTAGTCATAATCATCTAAGTCTAAGTGAGTCAGTCCTTGCCATTATGGAAACATAAATAATTGAGTCATCAAAAGTTTTGGAAAATTTTGCTGAAATTTTATAAAAGTCTATAAAAACCTAACAAAGATTGGTTAAATCGTAAAAGTCCTTTAACCGTAAAAACTGACGAATTTTCGTAAAAATTACAAAAAATCAAGCAAGAATTTGCAGGTAAGAGTGAATTACAAACAGGGCCGGATTTTCCTATAAGATAAACAAGCTATTGCCTAGGGCCCCTGCTTTGAAGTGGGTCCCTAACTCCTAAAAAAAATTCATGATTCGTTCCTTAAAAAATGGAAATTGGTTGAAAAAACTAATTTCATTTTCAAGTGCTTGAAAACCTTGAATATTTGAAAACGTGTGGCTACAAACCTGAAATTTTAAAATTTCTAACAAATGGTAGAGGGGGAGGAATGCCAAAATATGTCAAATTCAGCTCCTTGCCACATCCTGTATTCAAAATGTAAAAATCATGGTTCTCACATTTGTAACATATTATTTGAAATAAATTTTTGTGACTCACATGTTTCATATCTTGCTATTTATTCAATCCCGAATGCAGTATTTTGGAAATTCTTTTGTATTGATTGCTTTTATCTTACTTCTTCTGCATGTTGTCATTCTGTTTAGCACGGAAACAAATACACACTACTTCGATTTCTCTTCTTTCTCTGCCCCACTTCAACTGAAGAAAAGTTGTTGTCATGAGAAATCTATGGTTTGTTTTTTATTTTAAACTAGTGGCACCCGCACGGCTTCGCCCGTAATAGAAAAATTAAAGGTCTTTTGGTTCGCTTGTATATTTACAAATAATGTATGGTGAATTTTCTCGCCAGTTGGCTTGTACCGACGTTACAGTTCCACGTTATGATAATTTCGTATCTCGCCAATTGGCTTGTGCCCATGTTACGGTTCCACGTTATGATAATTTCGTACTTTATGATAGTTTTTTTTTCTTAAAATTGGAATAAAAAAAAGAACCACATCGAATTTTCGAAATATCGCTTCGAGGTGCACACCCCCATGCTACATACTAACTTTGTGCCAAATTTCATGAAAATCGGCCGAACGGTTTAGGCGCTATGCGCGTCACAGACATCCTACAGACATCCTCCGGACAGAGAGACTTTCTGCTTTATTATTAGTAAAGATTTAAAATAGCTATTTCTCACAAAGTTAGAACAGGACTAAAAATTTACAATCAAAAGTACTAAAATATCAGAGACTGGAAAGTACAAATGAAGTGCGTTAAATAATTTTATTTATTCTAGAATCCTTGAAAATAATTAAATAAGTCTTTGAAAATCCTAAGCAAAGTGGGCTCCAATTACTTCTACTGCATATTATTAATCTGTTTAGCCAGGAAAAAAAATGATACACTACCTCTATTCCTTTTCGTTTTCTGCACTACTTATAATTAAAAACAGGTTGTTGTAATGAGAAATCTATAGTTTATTTTTTCTTTCAAACTTAAAATGGCTGTTTCTTACAAAGTTTGAACAATACTGTACAACTGCATAATCTAGTTATCAATTTCTAGTCTGAACCAATTAACCTTTATAAGGCTTCAAAATGCAGAATTTTATATCCATTTTACAAAATTTCCTCCGGGGGAGAAACCCCCGGCTCCCTAAAATTGTAGATATTCTATTTTCCGCTTAATACGGACCCCTGCGTCACTCTCTAGATACCAGCTCCCTCTCTTAAGGTCAATTCAAAAAGGACAGCATGAAAACACACATTAATGAAAACGACACACAAAAAAATAAAGCATGCACTTATGCATCACAGGAAACAGACAAAAACATGGGAGTGGGGGGCAATAAAAATGTTGCAAAAAAAAAAAAAAAATCCTGCCCCTCCAGGAACTCAGTCCTAAATCCGCCTATGCACTCTGCTAGTTCAAAGGAAATATTGGGGCGATATTATTAGTTTAGAAATTCTCCCCAACACCCTTCCCTAGCTCGGCACCCCTGTGCTCAACTCGCAACTATGTTATTTTAAGACTAGTGATACCCGCACGGCTTTGCCCGTAATAGAAAAATCAAAAGGTCTTTTGGTTCGCCTGTATGTTTACAAATAATGTATGGTGATTTTTCTCGCCAGTTGGCTTGTACCCATCTTACGGTTCCACGTTATGATAATTTCGTATCTCGCCAACTGGCTTGTGCCCATGTTACGGTTCCACGTTATGATATTTTCGTAATTTACTCGTCCATCTTATGATATTTTTTTTCTTAAAATTTTAATAGAAAAAGAACAAAATCGAATTTTCGAAAAATCGCTTCGAGGTGCACACCCCCATGCTACAAACTAACTTTGTGCCAAATTTCCTGATAATCGGCCGAACGGTCTAGGCGCTATGCACGTCACAGACATCCTACAGACATCCAGACATCCTCCGGACAGAGAGACTTTCAGCTTTATTATTAGTAACTAGTGGCACCCGCGCGGCTTCGCCCGTAATAGAAAAATTAAAGGTCTTTTGGTTCGCTTGTATATTTACAAATAATGTATGGTGAATTTTCTCGCCAATTGGCTTGTACCGACGTTACGGTTCCACGCTATGATAATTTCGTATCTCGCCAATTGGCTTGTGCCCATGTTACGGTTCCACGTTATGATGATTTCGTAATTTATGATAGTTTTTTTTCTTAAAATTGGAATAAAAAAAGAACCACATCGAATTTTCGAAAAATCGCTTCGAGGTGCACACCCCCATGCTACATACTAACTTTGTGCCAAATTTCATGAAAATCGGCCGAACGGTTTAGGCGCTATGCGCCTCACAGACATCCTACAGATATCCTACAGACATCTTACAGACATCCAGACATCCTCCGGACAGAGAGACTTTCAGCTTTATTATTAGTAAAGATAATAAAGCAGAAAGTCTCTCTGTCCGGAGGATGTCTGGATGTCTGTAGGATGTCTGGATGTCTGTGACGCGCATAGCGCCTAAACCGTTCGGCCGATTTTCATGAAATTTGGCACAAAGTTAGTATGTAGCATAGGGGTGTGCACCTCGAAGCGATTTTTCGAAAATTCGATGTGGTTCTTTTTTTATTCCAATTTTAAGAAAAAAACTATCATAAATTACGAAATTATCATAACGTGGAACCGTAACATGGGCACAAGCCAATTGGCGAGATACGAAATTTTCATAACGTGGAACCGTAACGTCGGTACAAGCCAATAGGCGAGAAAATTCACCATACATTATTTGTAAATATACAGGCGAACCAAAAGACCTTTAATTTTTCTATTACCGGCGAAGCCGTGCGGGTGCCACTAGGAAAGATAATAAATCAATTTGATGTCCGTACTCACACGTGCCTGGCCATGGCATCACGCCGCGTCCGTCAATCTCCGCTAGGTGAGTCTGAACTCTGAGGTTGGCACTGACGATGCGATATCTGGGTTCGCCTTCGTACGGCACAATGGGTTCGTTGCTGGCCGGAAGGTCACCTTCTCTAAAAGATGAAATAAGTTAGCAACATAGTTCTCTACAACACCATAGGAATGCAAATGCTTCCAAAATGATGTCCTTTTGGGATAGACTTACGGTTATCGTGGGGAGCTATCGGCGATTGATACTCAAATAGCCTAATGTAGACCAGTTTCGGATTCAATAAATCTCCGAGCTGGGGCAAATCTTGAAACTGCCGCCGTTATTCATTTTTGAAAATTATTTACATGGAGTTTCAAAACCAAAACAGAACAGAAAAATTAGGTGAATTTGCGGCCCTCAGAAGTGGAACCCTAGGGTTAGAGGGCCGCGGTTTGCTCCTTTCCTTGATCCGTAGCCATACCAACTAACCACTCGTTTCACTAACATTCGAACATCGATAAGCATTGGGCAATGCGTCAAGTGTTGGCGATTTTTCATTTTGCTGAGATTTCCTTACAATCTATAACTCTCTAGAAAGCAGGACCACGCCCGTTTGCTGTTAAACTTTATAGATCAATCTCAATTAATATGGGCCTGTCGCAAAGAAGTCTAAGAAACTGCACTGTTAAAAATTTTCCGGAAAATTTACGGTAATTGTTACTGGCATCCATGTTGCCAGTAACTATTACCGTAAAAATCAAATGTTACTGTAAAATTTTACGGTTTCCTCGGTAGGCCACAGCAACCAGTTGGCGCTGGGATCGCTTATTTCTCCGGTATAAATTACCGTAAAAATCAGCGATGCGTCGGCGATGCAATTTTACAGTAACAATTACCAGAAAATCTTCCTGAATTTTTAACAGTGTGCTTATATACGAGGCGACCGAATTCGGCAACCAAAAATATTACTTGTTCAAATAATGTTTGAACCGAAACGCATAAAGTCGCATACGGTACAAACATAGTGACTGAGGAGAATTAGTTTTTGTTTAGGCGTAAATGTTAACATAAGTAAACTGCCTACGGAAAATGGATCAAACTCGTGTGTACCACAGCCGGGCCAAAAGTGACCTGGCAGCGTCGCAATGTTGTGACTAGGATCTGCTTAGCCTTTACAATGCTGCTTGGTAAGGTTTGCCCAAACTATATAGTTAACTTGAAATACATTTAAAACTAATTTGAGAGTTGAATGAGACAGAAAAAAATTCATCATTGAACAAAAATAGAGTTCACTTGCACAAAAAAAGTTTTAACTTTAACTCGTAAGTTTCCGGATTGAAAAGTTTTTTTTTTTTTTTTTTTGAGAGAGATATTAAGGTAAATATAGGGTGGGGCCGTGGTAGCCTGATCGGTAAGGCATTGGACTCGGGGCCGGAGGGACTCGGGTTCGATCCTCGCTGGTCGAAGACCCACCGTCGTCATTAAAGGGGACTGGGCGACGTTAAATATGCTCGTGGTCTCAATGTCCTCCAAGTGAAACGATACCTCTGGGGGTGCTAGCACCAGGTAGCTATTAGCTCTTGGACTAGTTCTAAATTCTCATTAACTGTTCGATCCGGTGATGGTGCTGCCATCTATCGGTATATAAAAATAATGGAGGCAAGGCACTTAGTATGCAGTCCTCGACATTAATACAGTTGAAGTCAGTTGTGACTCTAGAATAGGAATAGGAATAGGAAATATAGGGTGACCAGTTCCAAAATGTAAATGGCGTAAAGTCAGAGAATATATCGTCAAACTTTACATCCGAGCCTCGAGATCATTTCGACTTACTGGTAAAGTACTGAATCCGTATACCAAAAATATGTGGATCAAAACCCCAGATTTCAAGGGACAGTCCTGTATTTTGAAAAATTGTCCCGCGTCCCGGGGAATTTCAATACGGGACGCCTATAGTCCCGTATTCTAGCTTATTACAATATTTTACAAAACGAAGCATTATTTTAAGGGGGGGGAATTAAGTAAAGCAAAAAATCTGTAAAAAAGAGCAAAAAGAAAATCATGTGGCAGCAAATGCAAACATTATTTTCGTTTCAATTTTGTTTTTGTTTTGGCATGAGCGGCATACCAATGATTACTTCCTCTTTGCTCATTGACTAATGTTGGACATATACCCCTGCGCATGCGTCGGCTATCGCAATGAAAACGATTTTTATACTTTGATCGGTGACATTTTTTAAAGTTGAATGCTTTGATACGATTGAATTCTTCAGATTTTTCAGGAAGAAACGTTCTAGTCGGAAATCACCCCTTAAGGGGTCTAAGATCTCTTAACTTACAAAATTTTCAATTTTCTGCTAAAAATATATGTTATGCATAATTTAATTCTGAACAATTTGATACCTTATTTATTACCATACGCAAAAAACTTTTCAAGTTATCGTGAAAATGCGTAAACTTTCCCCATAGAGATTTATGTTTACAGCAGTTGTTTAAGCCTCTTTTTCTCAAGTGCCGGTTTCTCGTTTTGCGCGCATGATATCTTCGAAAGTTTCTTATATATTTCCGTAAAACTTTTCATGCGTGTTTGTCTGGCTTATTTGTATGATCTGAACCTAAATTTTAACAAAAAATAAAAGTTAATATTAAAAAAAATAAATATTTTCCCCCAAAATTTTGACATTAACTTATCAAATTTCAAAAAAGAATTAAATCATTTAAGAAAAAAAAACAAATAAATTTAGGTTCAGATCATAAAAATAAACCGGAAATGCATGCACAAAAAGTTTTACGGAAATATACAAGAAATTTTTTGAGATATCATGCGCGCAAAATGAGAAACCCGAAAAAACGCACCCCGAGAAAAAGAGGCTTAAACAGCTGCTCTTAACATAAATCTCTATGGGGAAAGTATACGCATTTTCACGATAACTTGAAAAGTTTTTTGCGTATGGTAATAAATAAGGCATCAAATTGTTCAAAATTAAATTATGCATAACATATATTTTTTCCAGAAAATTGAAAATTTTGAAGGTTAAGAGATCTTAGACCCCTTAAAATACACCATATCCAGTAATTGTCCTCAACCTTAAAAAATATCGAACCCCCCCCCCCCCTCGCACTTTCACTCCTAGAAGCCTGTCCCGTATTTACGGTTTTAAAATCTGGCAACCCTGATCAAAACCCATTGTGAGAGTCATCCGTACGCCATACAGACACTTCCATTCACTGCACCACCCCGTTTACTGCACAATGTTTGTAAAGCAATATTTTTTTGTACAAAATATTGATTGACGTGTGATGTCATATTGCACTCTAGTTGGTATAGACAGCTACGTAATGCTGTGATTATGATCTGCGTAGCCCTCACAATACTGCCAGGTTCGGTTTGCCCCAAATAGGTATTTTTACTTCCTTTTACAAAAAAGGAAGTATTGTATTCGCGAAAAAATTTTCACTCAAAAATCGCCCTTAATTTCCATTTTGCTCACCCCCAAATGAATGTTGAGTTTTTTTTTCGATTCGACCACATGCGGAAAAGTGCCTAAGAATGTATAGACACGCGAAATATCCATTTTGACCATCACCGAGGTAATTACAACGACTTTTCTCGTGACGTCTGTATGTATGTGCGTATGTATCTCGCATAACTCAAAAATGGTATGTCCTAGAAAGTTGAAAATTGGTACATAGACTCGTAGTGGGGTCTAGTTGTGCACCTCCTATTTTGGTTGCATTCGGGTGTTTCTAAAGGGGTCTTTTGCACCTTTTTGGGGGGAAATCATTGTTAATTTCGATGCAAACTCAAGTGGTGTTATAATTTGGCGGTCACTTGGCGATATATCGCCAGTCTTTTGGTTGCCAAGTTTTGTCGCCAACTTGGCGAAAAATTTGGCGATTTTTTTTTTTTTTTTTAAATCTGCTTTCAATGTGGCCATTGCTAGTGATATTTAAAGAGTTAGAGAGAGAATCCCATTAAAATTGCAATAATAGGGAAATAGCATTAAATTGGTGTAAAAGGAAGTCATGTGATGCACACATCAGCTCGTTTTCATCAAGATTATGGTTCATTTTACTATAGATTGTTATTGTCTACGTTATTAATAAGTAAAGAAGTATTTTTGTTATTAGTGGAACCTCGATCTTATGTTGCCCCTTTTATACACTATCCCGCTTCCGACGTCCTTTTCTGCTGGTCCCTAAAAAAGGCGAGATTGATAATGATAAAACATTCCGAATATTACGTCACTCTTCTCCAGAAAGCCCTCTTTATACGTTTTTCCTACAAACAAATCAAATTAATTTTTCATCAACAAGACTCACGCAATTTTCGTTTTTTAAGATTTTTTTTTCAAGATAATTTTGTTTTGTAGCTGTTTGAAGCCGCTCTGGCATTCCTTTTGTTCTGTTAAATCGTCCTTTGTCTGCGAGAGAGATTTCCTCTGCTCGTCCAACCTTCCTTCATGACAGTTGAGGACCAGAGCTGCTGACATTCTTCTTGAATATTACCCAGAAATTGGTGACATCCCAAATTCATTTCAGAAATTAGTGACATCCCAAATTCTGTTAAATCGTCCTTTGTCTGCGAGAGAGATTTCCTCTGCTCGTCGAACTTTCCTTCATGACAGTTGAGGACCAGAGCTGCTGACATTCTTCTTGAATATTACCCAGAAATTAGTGACATCCCAAATTCATTTCAGAAATTAGTGACATCCCAAATTCTGTTAAATCGTCCTTTGTCTGCGAGAGATTTCCTCTCATCGTCCAACCTTCCTTCATGACAGTTGAGGACCAGAGATGCTGACATTCTTCTTGAATATTACCCAGAAATTAGTGACATCCCAAATTCATTTCAGAAATTAGTGACATCCCAAATTCTGTTAAATCGTCCTTTGTCTGCGAGAGAGATTTCCTCTGGTCGTCCAACCTTCCTTCATGACAGTTGAGGACCAGAGCTTCTGACATTCTTCTTGAATATTACCCAGAAATTAGTGACATCCCAAATTCATTTAAGAAGTTAGTGACATCCCAAATTCTGTTAAATCGTCCTTTGTCTGCGAGAGAGATTTCCTCTCATCGTCCAACCTTCCTTCATGACAGTTAAGGACCAGAGCTTCTGACATTCTTCTTGAATATTACCCAGAAATTAGTGACATCCCAAATTCATTTCAGAAATTAGTGACATCCCAAATTCTGTTAAATCGTCCTTTGTCTGCGAGAGAGATTTCCTCTCATCGTCCAACCTTCCTTCATGACAGTTGAGGGCCAGAGCTGCTGACATTCTTCTTGAATATTACCCAGAAATTGGTGACATCCCAAATTCATTCAATATCAGATTTACTACCCGCTTTCGATGATAATGATGAAGCCGACAAAGAAATAATCTAGGGTGTCCCCTAGGGTGTTTCAAAAATACAAGTAAAAAAAAGTTTCTTCTAGATAACGGGAGACCCCCTCAATACTTTTAGATTTGTGGATATTAATATGCTGGAAGAATTTTAGCCTCCTATTTCAACTAAAAGAGGGTGCTCAACCCCCTCCCCTAAACTTCATACCTATATGGAGGGGGTTTTAAAAGACATTGAACTGAAAAAACAATGCTACAAATTATAATATACACTAGTAAAATGCATATACATTGCAATAAAATAACTATTTACAAAAAAAAAAAAAAAACAGTTGGGGAAATGAAATTTTTCTAAATTTGGGGCATTTTCTATGCTACGACTAATGTTAAATGGACGGGTCATTGAGCACCCTCTTAAAATTTGAGTAAGAAGCTAAAACTTTTACAGCATAAAACAAAAGTAAGTCTAAAAAAAATAGAGGGTGCCCTGGACTCAAGCTAAAAAAAAAAGCTTTTTTGAACCATCCTTTTTGAACAAAAAAAAAAAAAACCCACCCACAGTTGATCAAGCAATTCTGAGCATAAGAACTCTAAAACTTCTAATTTGTGAATTGCTAACTAAGAAACAAATATCAAAAAAAAAATATTAGTACAAATTGTGCTATAAATGAAATTGTATCTAAAACCAAAAAAAAAAAAAACCTTTCGAATTTTCAAAATTAATTTGAATTCTGAAATTTTGAATTCAAATTATGTGTTTCGCAATCACGAGTTGCGACAGGGCCCTACTCTTTGGGGGCTATTGTTTCTAGAAACAGCCCCTGTCCCCCCAAGCCTACCCCTCCTCCTGGGCGGTTACGTGTGTACAGTTGTGTGTGTGCGTGCAGGCGTGTGTGTATATGTAGACACGCGTGCATGTGTAGGCTTGTGTGTGTGCGTAAACCTGTGTGTATGCACGTAGGCGTGTGTGTATGTGTGTAAAGGCTTGTATGTATGAGCGTGTGTATGTGTGTGTATGTGTGCGTATATGTAGTCACGCGTGCATGCATGTGTAGGCTTGAATGTGTGCGTAGACCTGTGTATATGCACGTAGGCGTGTGTGTATGTGTGTAAAGGCTTGTGTGTATGAACGTGTGTGTATGAGTATGAGTTCGCATGTGTGTAGGACATGGACGACTCCGACCAGGAGAAGCGTATAGCTCAGGACCGGAGCAGCCGCTCCACGCCGCCTGCAGAGGCCGGTGGGCGGTGGTGCTGGTGTCCCTGGTCCAAGCTGAAAAAGGAACCAGACGCCAAGGACGGTCAAATGAAAGCAATAAGCAATCGTGATTGCTCAAAAAAAAAAAAAAAAAAAAAAACAAGCAGATTATACCCAAGTAGCACGCACGGTGGGGAGATAGTTGGCCAACGGTGGCCTAGTGGTAGAAACCGGTGGGGAATGGTGTGTTGGCCACGAACGATGAGTCAACAATGGCCCTAGAGTTTCTGGTTATCGTTGGGCCAACCGTGAGTATTTTCGGTGGCTCATCGCTGGGAAATTGTTAGGCACTGTAGCAGATCGTACCCTTACGTTGGCAAATGGTTGGTTGTGTAACGGTTGCCAAAGCGGACATTGCCTACCGTTGGTCAACTTGTGAGCTCCACCGTTGACCAACCATCTCCCAACCAATTGTGCTGCTAGGGTACATTTCCCCCCTAATTCATTGGATAAGAGTCAATTTTCAAACAATATGCTTAGATTTTTAACGATATCCCGATTTTTCCCGCTTAAAACGTTTTAAATCGATGATTTGACAGAAAACTTAAAATCGGGGATCCGCTATATTAGGTTAAGTTAATAATAAGTTAGGTAGGTCGTTCGTTTATTATTACGCCTAGGTTATTAATAAACTGCATAGGTACTTAAGGTATTATTAAGTCTTTTATTTAGGTTATATTCCTTTAGTGTTAATTTATTAAGATACTATTGCGTACTTACAGGTCTTCCCTGTAGAAGATTGTGACGGAGAGGCTTCCTCCTTCTGATCGATATCGAAAACGATACTTGGTACTAGCTTGTCTGCACCGAAGTGAGACGTTCAGGACAGATCTTGCCCCCACGGTGACACATGTCACCCCTGGATCTTGCCGGGATAGGGGTGTGACTCGGTTGCTGATGTAAAACTCCGATGGTATCTTGAAATAAGTGTGTTTCATCGCTGGAAACTAGAAGAAAACCGTCAAACGCTAACTTCAAAAATGATATTTTAATTTATTGAAATATGAATTATGACTTGGTAATAATGCGTAAAAGACATAAAAGTTTTCCACTGGGAGGGTTTTGATTATTGGGGGAAATTTCTCCTAATGTAAAATTTCAGATGAGAACTAACAGTGGAAACCCCTATCCGCCAACTCATATCCCAGCCATTGAGAGGGAATAAAAGTTGGAGAGAATAAAGCCTTGGAAAGGGTCCCGAGGTCGAAATCCCTAGTAGACGTTAAATCCCAGTTATCACAAATTTGCCATTTCAACTGCGCTTGCGCGCGGACTTAGCTTTTTGGGCTTTCTGTTTTAAGATTTTGTATTGCTTGTTTATATTTAGGCTGAGCTAGAGTCCCAACAAATTAATGAATGCGATTAGAAAATTTTCACAGCGATTTCGTGATATATTATATGAAACTACGGATATGAATACCTGATAATCTTTATAATGTAAAGGGAAAAATGACACTTCAATATTTATTGGTTTGAAAATATTTACTTAACGTAAACGTAAAACACGTTGTGTACTTCAAAAATGATTGGAATATGAGTACAAATGTCTGTCTTTTGCGGATATTTTACGTTAGGCGTAAACAGCAGTATTATACATTTTTATTTAGGTTGATGGTTCGGCTTTGTATTAGAAGTGATGCTGCAATTCTAGTACACTCTTCTGAGGTTGAAAATTTGGCCCTGAAAAGGGCCTTTGATAGAAAAATCAGACTCCAATTCCATTAATAAACTGAAAACTCAATTACCGAGACCTAAAAACTAAATCAGAGAAAGCTTTGTGATTTCTAATTTTTATCAGTTGCCATCTCATATTTATTAACAAATTTAAAATGTTTGTAATTAATTTTAGCAAGATTTTTGAAATCAGCCAAGTCCGCGCGCAAGCGCAGTTGAAATGGCAAATTTGTGATAACCGGGATTTAACGTCGAGTGAAATCCCTCAGGATCCTTTAAACAAAGATCCCAAATCACATCATACATTTAAAAGTAAAGCATTGGAAGAAATCGGGTTTATTCCACTCGTTTCATGTAAAATATGTCTCCTATTCATCGAAGTTGACTTGAGAAATCTTTTCCTCAGCATTTCCTAAACCAATGATTGGACTCGCTCCCTCCAGTTACTAATTCCTGCTCTATGATCCCAACTACAATTCAAGTATAGTAACTTTTTGGGCGTTGGAGCCCAAGTCTTGAGGATTTTCTAACTAAAAGTGATTTTTATCATTACCGAAAGTCACCTATCTTTCTTTCTTTCACTTTTTTTAAGGGGTTACAGTATATTTTGAAATTTTTCTTTTTCATTTATGAATATTGTGTTTTTCTTTGAAACCATAACATACATACTCATTTCGCAACCAATAATTTAATTTCAAAATCTTAAAATATTTCCCACATTTTTTAAAAATTCAAAAAAATTAGGGAAATTTCAATTTTTAAAATTCCTAAGGCTTTTTTGTTTTTACACTTATTTAAAAAATAATTTTTGCTAAGCAATCACAATATTCATCTCTAAAAATCTGTGCATTCATTTGTTTATATATGTATTGGAACATTTTCTGTGATTAATTATGTAAAAAATCGTAATTTTTTTAAATTGTTTTTAAAGGTTTAACATGCTCTAAACATTTGAGTAATTTATAAAATGCTTATCTAATGCACAGTTTTATCAAATATATTATCCTGACTGCAAAAAGTATTACTTTAAAGCTGTATCTTTAATAGAAAAAAATCCTTAGGGATTCTAATGACATGAAAACACAAAAATACCATCATCGAGAAAAAAGTTTTTCTTTTGCATAAGAATACATAGCGAGCATGACCTAAAACTACTCATAACTTTTTAAATATTTGAACTAAAGTGATGAAATTTTTTCCCTGTATTTGGAATAATTTGTCGTTTTGAAATATGCAATAAAATATTTTTTGATCGTTTGATCATTTTTGAGGTACCCCTTAAATCACAGTATTTAACCGAGTTTTGCTAAAGGGTAACATACCCTTTGTTGATTGAAATCATCAGTCTGAAGTTGTAGATTTCAATCAACATTTCATGTTTGGTATTACACACCTCTTTTTTTTTATGCTTTGAAAGCAAAATGTTTCGAAACTCGTACACTTACCAATTCGCCGCATCTGGGATCTCCGTTCGAATCGACTCTTTTACCTCCCAAAAAGGCGGGAAGAACGTCCTCATCAATGTACTTCAGCAGGAGTTCCCTAGTTTGATCTACAATCCGAGAAAAAGGAAACATTTTAATATTTGCAAAATTGCAAAAACCAACATTCCAATATGAAAACAAACATTCATCTTAATGTGTTTGACTTGAAAATGGTTATAATAGGGGAAATAGGGGGTATAGTTGAAATAGGAGTGAGGAAAAACGGCTTAAGAACTTGCGGATTTAGTTGGCAGCGTATTGCCAATTTGGCGAACAATATTACTATACCTATTAGCAAGCGGTATTGGATTCTCTCGCCAATAAAAGGGTTGCAATGCCAGCCCAACCACGCCTATTGCTCTCCTTTGAAAGAAATGGACTTGTTCACACTCACACAAAGGCCATAGCTCAAATTGTCGGAGCTGGATAGTACTTCGTTCACTGAAAAATATAGACTAGATGTAAACAAAGAATTGCGCCATTTGGCAATCTCAAACACGTGCTTGGCTTGGACACGAACAAATTGGTGCCAAGCAGATGGAGAAGGCGAATCCTATTGACTAACTTTTCCTTCTCATTCAAAAGAAAGCCCCAAAAGTGACACTGCGGCAAAACTTCTGGAAGCCTTTCTCTTTACTTTCGGCACACGTATTCCGTGAACAGAGTGTAAACCTACTTTATATATATATATATATATATATATATATATATATATATATATATATATATATATATATATAAGAGAATTAAATGATAACGTTCATTTTCGTTACAAGTTTAAGCTCTTTTCTGGATGATTTTTTTTTTTTTTTTTTTTTGAGCAATCACGATTGCTTATTGTTCTCATTTGACTGTTTTTGGCATCCTATCATTTTATTTTCCCGCCAGCACCCTCTGCAGCACCACCGTCGACTGGCTCCTCACGATGCTGCTCCTCTAGCGAAAACAGCCTCCAGGTTGCGTCAATATCCTGCACTTACACGCATACATACACGCACGTACACACACACACACACACAAACACACACATACATACGCCTACACACATACACAAACACAACACACACACAGACACATACACACACTCGCATACATACAGACACCTACACATACAAACACACCTACACACAACTACCCACACACTCATGCCTGCACACAGACACAAACACATATGCCTACACACACATACACATCCCCCCCCCCCACAAACACTCATACACACAACTACCCACACACTCATACCTGCACACAGACATAAACACACATGCCTACACACACATACACATACCCCCTACACACAAACACACATACCTCCCCCCACACATAAACGCACGCCTACATACACACACACACACACTCCTGATTGCGAAAAACATAATTTGAATTCAAGAGGTCAAAATTCAAATTATTTTTTTTTTCATCTTCCTTGACTAAATAACAAGAAAAAAAAGGCATTATTTAGCAAACCCAAAATGGAAACTTACGTTTGGAAATAACTTGAATCTTCTCTAGAAGAGTTGGTCGGAAGATTGGTTTCAGAAAATTAAAAGCTCTGTAGAAATAACCCGGTGCTGTAAAAAAGTTCGTTCTATTAGTATAAAAGAGGCTCAGATACTCTTTAAAAAAAAAAAAAAGTTTCGCAAATGTTGTTGTATTAAGGTAAAAGGATAAATTTTAGGGGGAGAAATATTTTTTTTTTGTGAGACTGACAAAAACCCGGATAAAGATGAATATCATGAAACTTTTCCGTTAAAGTTATGTCACGGTTCCTTTTCAACATATTTCGCCAAACTAGTCGGAACAACAAACCGCCAATTTGCTCGCAAACGTTTCCAAAATCAATATTGTTGTAATTTTAAGCGTCATACAAATATTCATATGGGTCTAGAAAATGTAACTTTTGAACGCAAATATTTTTCAATTTCGAAACTTTTTTTTTTTAAATTCCTACATGAAAGTGTTACCTACTAGAAGCAACCATAAACAATGGCCCAGCTAAGTTTCAATTATTTTACTCATAAATAAAAAAAAAATAAAAAAATGCCTTGTTCACAGTAATGAAACGAGCTGATGTGTGCATCACATGACTTCCTTTTACTCCAATTTAATGTCATTTCCCCATTATTCGCTATTTTAATGTGATTCAATATTTATTCTCTAAATATCACCAACAATGGCCAAATTGAAACCAAAAAAAAAAAACTCCGCCAAATTTGTCGCCAAGTTGGCGACAAAACTTGGCGACCAAAAGACTGGCGATATATCGCCAAGTGTCCGACAAATTATAACGCCACTTGAGTTTGCATTGATATTAACAATGATTTCCCCCCAAAAAGGTGCAAAAGACCCCCTTAGGAACATCCGAAAGCAACCAAAAGGGGAGGTGCACAACTAAACCCCACTACGAGTCTATGTACCAAATTTCAACTTTCTAGGACATACCATTTTTGAGTTGTGCGAGATACATACGCACATACGCACATACACACATACGCACATACATACAGACGTCACGAGAAAAGTCGTTGTAATTACCTCGGTGATGGTCAAAATGGATATTTCGCGTGTCTATACATTCTTAGGCACTTTTCCGCATGTGGTCGAATCGAAAAAAAAACTCAACATTCATTTGGGGTTGAGCAAAATGGAAATTAAGGGCGATTTTTGAGTGAAAATTTTTTCGCGAATACAATACTTACCTTTTTTGTAAAAGGAAGTAAAAAAGAAAAAGAAAAAAAATTTGACGTTTAAAAATCGAGGCCAATTTAATATCACAGTAGTAATTTTGTTAATTGCGCAAACAATGAGCTATTTTAATGATTAGTGGGAATCTAATATTAAGCTTTCTTAATTAAAGTACTGCTTAATTAGTAGTTTTCTTTTTAGTTCAAATGTGTGTTAAAAAATAGTATTTAGTAAGTTTGAGAATATACTGGCAATTTACAATTTTGTTCGAATGCCTAAGATTGATAGAATATATATTTCCCCTCCATCATTTATTTTCATCTCACGAATAATGATATTGATAAGGTCTGTCACGGAGGTGAGGAATTTTCCATTAATCTAGGCCTAATAGATACATTTTTCAGGGAAATATTTTTTTTTTTTTTTTTTGTTACTGCAACCTGCACAAATTAAGCATATGAAAACACGTTCACTTCCTTTTTACTTCCTTTTACAAAAAAGGAAGTATTGTATTCGCGAAAAAATTTTCACTCAAAAATCGCCCTTAATTTCCATTTTGCTCACCCCCAAATGAATGTTGAGTTTTTTTTTCGATTCGACCACATGCGGAAAAGTGCCTAAGAATGTATAGACACGCGAAATATCCATTTTGACCATCACCGAGGTAATTACAACGACTTTTCTCGTGACGTCTGTATGTTTGTGCGTATGTGCGTATGTATCTCGCATAACTCAAAAATGGTATGTCCTAGAAAGTTGAAATTTGGTACATAGACTCGTAGTGGGGTCTAGTTGTGCACCTCCTATTTTGGTTGCATTCGGGTGTTTCTAAAGGGGTCTTTTGCACCTTTTTGGGGGGAAATCATTGTTAATTTCGATGCAAACTCAAGTGGTGTTATAATTTGGCGGTCACTTGGCGATATATCGCCAGTCTTTTGGTTGCCAAGTTTTGTCGCCAACTTGGCGAAAAATTTGGCGATTTTTTTTTTTTTTTTAATCTGCTTTCAATGTGGCCATTGCTAGTGATATTTAAAGAGTTAGAGAGAGAATCCCATTAAAATTGCAATAATAGGGAAATAGCATTAAATTGGTGTAAAAGGAAGTCATGTGATGCACACCATCAGCTCGTTGTACAGTAATTGACATCCCTGAAGTTCAAGTTCACGGAGGTGAGAAGTCACAATAACCACACTGAGTTTTTAAAACAAAATCTGTCTTCTTATTTTTCGACAAAAATGTCACACCTTTTTTTAGCCTACTTTCCCAGTAAACGTCAGAAAAAGAAGAAAAAAGCATGAAAGAAGGCTTAATGCATCTTAAAAATATCGTGAAAAACAAAAAAAAGTCAAAAATAAATAAAATAATTAAATAAATATTGAAAAATTAAAAATTGGAAAGTAGGCTATTGAGATGGGGAAAAATGTCTGTCGGTCTGTCTGTCTGTCGGTCTGTCTGTCTGTCCCCCCCTAATAACTTTTGAATGAATAGTCCGATTCGAACAAACTTTTTTTTGTTCGAAAGATCTCGGCGAGGACACCTCATTCCCATATTTCTATTTTTGATTTGAACTATTTTTTGTTCAATTTTGAACAGTTCAAAAAAACTTAACATTAGCGCCTACGGGGAAATTCAAGGCAATTCCGAACTGTGAGGCGAATTTGCTTCAAAAAAACTTTGTAGGAAAAAGCTTTTGATAAAAAACTTATATATAAGATATCTTTTTGATTTGAACAATTTTCCGTTCAATTTTGAACTGACTCCGATTCTTGGATATTCGACTCCGACTCTTTTATCCCAAAATGAGATTGACTCCGACTCCGACTCCGCTGCTGTGGTTTTAACTGTAAAATGATTATTGTTGATATGATTTGTTTTTATTTTCACGCTAAAGTTTTAATTTAGGTATTTAGTTTTCGGTGAATAAACTCGAAAAATATGCGCAGACGATTTTTTTTTTTTTTTTGACAATGAAAATTATTTCTTTAAGTTGACATTTTATTGTTTTTTTTTATTTTGGTAAGTGCATTAATTCGTTTAAAAAATTATTTTCGGCAACAGGGGAAAAAGAAACGATTTTTTTTTTATATGATGTATTTATTTTAATGAACTTATTATTATTTTTTCGTTTTGAAAGCTGTTAAAAAAATTTTTTTTAATGGAAAAAAGTGTATTAGCTGCTTTGTTTAAAAGGTGCTGCTATTTTATTTGTTCGTTTCTTTGAAGAAAAGTAAGGAATATTTTATTCCTAGAAATCAGCTTAAAATATTTAAAAAAATATGTTTGAAAAAATTTGCGATTTTAGCTATTTTTGAGAATATTGATCAGGTACTAGAAAGTAGTATGGGTATACGGGAAAGTAGGCTCGTCTAGTTCCAGACGGAACTTCTTGTTTGTATCTGAAAATAAACTTGGGTATCCCTTGCATCATGGAAAATAAAATGTGATGTCATTACTGCCACGTGTTAATGAGGAATGGCATTTTGTGTTTAGTTAACGGAGGTGAGAATTTGTGCGACATAATTCCTTATCCTACTAAAACGAACGAAAAGACAATATTAAAAAATTAAATATACTTAAACAGTTAGTATTAGAGACACTTGTGAAAGGAATAATAAATAAATAAGCATATGCTTCTGATTAAACAAGTTATTAAGCAACATAAACAGTCACACAAGGTGTGTGACATGCCACGGAGGTGAGAATCTGCATGTTGTGAACCAAAAATATACTAAAATACAAATTGTTATGAAAAAAATGTTGGCAGGTTTAAATAGATATATTTTTGATGAAATTAAAAAGCATTGTTAAATGAATTGTTCCTTAAAGATTTTACTGTAAAAGGTGTGACAGAAAAGTTACCCTTTTTTAAGAATGCCTCATAAACTTTACAGCTTTCTTTTTCCGACTGCATATTATTTCCGCCGTCTTTAAGTATCTTATCTTATACATATAAAATCTGAGTATCTATCTATCTATGTCCAAGCTTCTTCTCCCGAACGACAGTGAACTGACCATCAAACCAGGTATCGATGGATTCGTCATCTTCCCGTCTTCATGTTTGGCTATTTAACATAATCCTCCGATCATAATTAGCGGAGATATCAATTAAAAATTATTAATTATGACTCTTAGATTTCAAAATAAAATCCATATTTTTCGAAGGCTTTCCTCCATTCAAATTATTATTCAGTGCTTCAACTCAACTTTCCGGATGAACGCTTTTATTAAAATTTACAGCGTGAAGAAAATCATTGAGATGAAAGATCTGTTGCCATTTCTTTTTCTCGAATATGAACAGGTAAAATTCTTGTTTTTGTTTTGAGGCTTTTCCTGTAATCAGGGGATTTAAATTGTTTACTTTTTTGGGGGGTTTTCCGCAATCTGCCGCAAAACTACACTGACTTTTTTTTTTTTTTTTTTGGTTCAAGCCTGAGTGTTGAACTCGCGTCACTTGATATAACTTTCATTTTTTAGGTAGCCCGTGCAACGCCGGGCACGCAGCTAGTATAATTAAAAACTGAGCGTATGTACCTATGTATGTCCAAGTTTCTTCTTCCGAACGACAGTGAACTGACCATCGAACCAGGTATCGATGGATTCGTAATCCTCCCGTCTTCATGTTTGGCTGTTTAACATAATCCTCCGACAATAATTAGCGGAGATATCAATTAAAAACTATTCATTATGACACTTAGATTTCGACATAAATTCCCTATTTTTCAAGGCTTTCCTCCATTCAAATTATTATTCAGTGCTTCATCTCAACTTTCCGCAGCAATGCTCCTTTATTAAAATGTATAGCGTGAAGAAAAATATTGAGATGAAAGATCTGTTGCCATTTTTTTTTTCACGAATATGAACAGGTAAAATTCTTGTTTTTGTTTTGAGGCTTTTCCTGTAATCAGGAGATTTAAAATGTTCACTTTTTGGGTTTTTTTCCGCAATCTGCTGCAAAATTTCACTGTTTTTTTTTTGGTTCAAGCTTGAGTGTTGAACTCGCGTCACTTGACATAACTTTTATTTTCGAGGAGGACCGTGCAAAGCCGGGCGAAGCAGCTAGTATTTAGTTAAAATTTGAAATCCTTATGACCAGTGGTTAAGGTTTCACAGAATTTTGAAAACGAAATTTTAATCAATCATCCCGTACAGCATGCATCTACTACCCGAGTTTATTATAAGGCAAATCGATTATCTTTTAAAAATACTCTTGTTGAAACTTCGATAAATAGAAAACATACTTGGGGCAAGGGCATATTAATAATGTATATTTTTGTGAAGGAGGTTGATACTTTACAGCTTCGTGAAGAAAAATAAATATTTAATCAACTAGCTCGTTTCCTTTAGGGTAAAATCTATGCCTCAGAAATCTGTATCTCAGAAAAAGACTCCTTTCTAGTTAAGATTGATTAGATAAAAACAAAATTATGGCGCCCCCCCCAAAAAAAAACTTTGGGAAATATGTATAATAAATTGCATACATCTTATATCAAATACTTCTCTGAAGAAGTATTATAAAAAAACTAGAGGACCCGACAGACGTTTTTCTGTTAAAACTTTGAAAATTGAAAAGTTAAAAAATTTCAATAAACTATCAAGTGTTTGAACCGTTTTTTTTTTTTGGAAAAAATAAGTAAAAAGAAAATGATTTAAGCTGCTTGGTGTCAGAATGCGTATATTTATTACAATTTGATTTATCTAATGCCCACTGAGCAGTTGTTTCATTAACTATTTTTGTCCTCCATACTTGATGGTTTGTTCCTTCAGCCATACTCAAACGATAGAAAGCGTCCTCAAATATTAAGTGTAAAAAACTAACTACCCATCTAGAACAAACGGGGAATCCCGCTGCAAAATCCCCTACATGAAAAAGAATAAGACGATCGAAAGGATATCGTTCAAAAAAATTATAAAGATAAAAACAGTTCTCTGAATAAGCGAAAATCACTCATCCCCCCCCCTTCCGTTGTAAAATAAACACATTCTTCAACTAAAATGACTAAAAACCCTTTAAAAACGAAAAGCAATTCTTTGCAATTTGAAATATTTCGCCAAGTAAACAAAAAATACAATACATTACATTAACAGTAGCTTTAAAATGTAAATGAATGATCATGCAACTCTATTGTTTATAGCCAAAGTCGCCAAGCCACCAAGTTACTGTAATCCAGCCTATCAGTGAGCGAAGCCAACTCCTATCGATTCTCAGTCCGATCTTTTGAAAGAAAACTTTTAAAACTTAATATATTGCCTAATATGTTCTTTCCACAAAGATAAAGATCTTCCGGGGATGTTTCGATAATTCGGAATCTGGCGATCGTTTATCATTGGCGTCAATTTTTGGCTCCAGCGCCTGCGCGAGAGGTATTTTTCGTTGCAAAGCTAAACAAAGAGAACGGAAACATCTATTTACATAGGGCTACAATAAATCAGCAGGATTACCAAAATAAAGTTATTAACGCCAAAAATGAGACGACCGCGCCAGATTCCCAATTATCAAAATATCCCCGATCTTCCACTGCACTGATCTTTTGTGTACAGAACTACCCCGTTGTATTTTATCTGAACAAAAATAAAATGTGTTTCGTCTTTAAATTCCATCATCTTTTCCTTTAATAATGTACTGATTATTCTTGACATTGGTGCCAAAACTCAGATGGATTTGAGCCGAGAAACAAATGTTGCTAGGCACGGTACTTTCTGATCATTTGGTTAGGAAAACTTAAAGCACCGATGCGGTCACATGGTTACCTCTAACTTCCTTTGTTCAACTACGACGACAGAACACACGTTTTGCGTGAACCTTCCATCAGTACTTTACTTTAAAATATATCACGGGACTTAAAATCATTGCTTTCAAGAAATGAAGGCTTCACTCTCTCTCTTTCTCTACGTTTTATCTATTATCAATTGACATATCACAGTAGGAAATTTCATTACAAAAGGCAGAGCTGGCTTTCTTATTGTCCTTTGGCAGCGGGTTAAATATTTATTTCAGTTCTAGTTCAACAATAGGTTAAGATAAATATAAATCATTTGGGAGATATAACCATCCAATGTTTAAATTAATTTATTAATTAACAAAAACGTTTCCGATTCGATCCATCGCGCTTCGAAACCATGCTTGCCACAACTTAATTGCACACAAAAAATTTGATCAAAATCGGTCCAGCCGTTTGAAAACCTTATGGTGACAAACGTCCGCACAGAAGATTTTTATATATTAAGATTAATTAATTGAATTAATAGAAAGAATTGAAATGATTCTATTACGGGAAACTGTACAAAAAATATTCAAAAAGTATTCTAAAGTATAGACTATTCGAAAAGTATTCTTCAGCAAGCATTAGATGGCATCATTATTCCATGTCTTTGAAAAAAACTGAATGACAGGAGTTTCCCCCTGTACACCCGTCCTATTATGGTCACCAAAAAATTTTAATTTGCCAAGCATTTTGGAACAATTAAAAAAGAAGTAGCTTGACTTAATAAAAAATCGGAAAAAATAAATAAATAAGCAGTTTGTCAAGTCAATGCGTTACATCCTGGAAACTCTCAGAGGAGATGAACAGTACAGGGTGCTTAAAAAAGAACTCCCCTATTTTGAACTGACATAACAGCGAAACCGTGTGAGATAGGAAGTGAAATAAGTTGCATGTTGCACCAGCGCTCTGGAATTTTTTAACCTCCGATTTTCAAAAATAGTTCAAAAATTCAGAGAGCGCTGTAGCCATATGTTTTTTAATTGATGTTCGAGAATGGGTTCCCCTAATTTGAAATGACATAACAGCGAAACCGTGTGAGATAGGAAGTGAAATAAGTTGCATGTTGCACCAGCGCTTGGAATTTTTTAATCACCGATTTTCAAAAATAGTTCAAAAATTCAGAGAGCGCTGTAGCCATATGTTTTTTAATTGATGTACGAGAATGGGTTCCCCTATTTTTAACCGACTTCAAAAAGGAGGCGGTTATCAGTTCATACCGTATGTATGTTTTTTTTTTGTTTGTCCACTCATAGCGTCTCACCTAGTGAACCGATTTTGATGATTCTTTTTTTAATGGATAGGGGATGGCTCAACTTAGGTCCCATTACTTTGTTTGACCATATTTGTTCTTTAGAAAAAAAGTTATGGGCAAAACAACAGTAAATTTTATGCAATTAAAATGATATTGTAGCGAAGTTCGCACTTTTCAATCGTGGATAACGGTGGCTCAGTGGTAGAATTCACGTCTCCCACACGAGCGACCCGGGTTCAAATCCCGACTAGGACAAAGTGAATTTTACTAAAATTTCGTTTCTACTGTTTCCCGTATTTTCTCGAATCTTCTATTAATTTCTGTATCTTTCCAAGTCTGGAAAGTTCCAGCACTTTCTCAAGTTGTATATAAGGAGATGTAACGTTCATTCGTGGTTCTGAATAAAGATCTCGAGTTGAGACTAACGAGTATTCGCTTCATTTGGCTTTCACATTGTCTTCGCTATCTTCATCTACGCGACAATATGAAACACATTGTTATAAAAGTTTGGTGCCATATAACTGTAACATTAATAGTAATTGTAATGATAATTTTGAATAAAGGCTTTTCTAAAGCAATACAGGGATATAGAGCCGCACTTCTTACTAGGTAACTTCTTACTTTTACTGAAATATCTACATTTACACTAAAAAGAATGAAATAAAAAAATTTTGAAAAAAAAAAATAGAACCGACTTCAAAATTGCTCTAAAAAGTGAAAAATAATTTTATTCTTTAAACACCATCGATAATAAAGTCAGAACGAACAACGTAAGTAGAAGCACAAATTTGTGCTTCTACTTACGTTGTTTGTTCTGACTTTACTATTCAGCACAAAGGTATTTATTTATCTTACCATCGATAATGCTTTTAAACATAATTTTTGAAGTTGGCGCAAAAACAAAAAGTAAAATCCATTGTAACCATGCTTCGTTCATATTTTTATCAAAAAATCATCCAAACTTAGGAACGGAACATTTATATCGTTACTCAAATATGCTGTCATCAATGCGTAATGCATGTGGTAGTGAAGAAACTGGACCTGGTTAAATTTATACTTGTAGTTGAGTTATGGCTGTGAATGATTTTATCGATCGTTTTTGCGCCAACTTCAAAAATTATGTTTAAAAGTATTATCGATCTTGTTTAAAGAATAAAATTATTTTTCACTTTTTAGAGCAATTTTAAAGTCGGTTCTATTTTTTTTTCAAAATTTTTTTATGAACTGACATAACAGCGAAACCGTGTGAGATAGGAAGTGAAATAAGTTGCATGTTGCACCATGCCTCTGAAGTTTCTTACACACCAGTTTTCAAAAATAGTTCAAAAATTCAAAGAGCGCCGCAGTCAAATGTTTTTTAATTAATGTATGAAAGTGCTTATTAATCAGAGGCCAAATCTCATTGCTCACACTGATATGGCTACCTTTCACAGCTGTAACATTATGCAATCAAATGGCCATGTTATTGCTGTGATACACTGTAAAAAAAATCCGTAAAATTTACGGAAAAAAACTGTCAGCCAGGACGCCAGTTTTCTTCCGTTTATTTTACAGAAATCTTCCGTATTTTTATTATTTATTCAAGCTGATTTATTATTTTATGAAGATTAAAAAATGAAACTATACTTTCATAAATACATTTCAATATTTACTATACTACTACGAAATACATGTATACAAAGGTACATTTCCGAATATGCCTCTGTAACAGATGACAAAAAAACATAATAATAAAATATTGATTAGGATGCAATGAAATGGAAGTTGCAAACGATTTAAGACTTACTCTCGCTTTAAATAAATATAAGATCAAAAACTCGAGCACGAGAACCAAAATCCAAACACGCGGGCGAAATTTCGAAGATTCGAAGAAAAACAAAGTATAACCGGTTCCAGATTCAAAAAAACAGAGAAATCCTGTATTTTATTACGAACAGTTTTTTTCTGTAAAAAAATACGGATAACTTCTTCAAAATTTAGTTTTTTTTACAGTGTAGGTGGCCATATTTAACACATCGCAACGAGATTTGGCCTCTGATCAATAAGTACTTTCATACATTAATTAAAAAAACATTTGACTGCAGCGCTCTTTGAATTTTTGAACTATTTTTTGAAAACTGGTGTGTAAGAAACTTCAGAGGCCTGGTGCAACATACAACTTTGTTTCACTTCTCTATTTCACACGGTTTTGCTCTTATGTCATTTCCAACTAGGGGGAGTTCATTTTCAAACACCTTGCATTTAAAATTAATAGAATTTATGAAATGAAAAGGCAAAGAATATCGATTCCTTTCTTACCATTCACTATTAGAACATGCTTCCACGCCTCAGGATAGTGGTCTTGAACCAAGCGCATGAAATCCACGCCTGTTTCGATGACTGAAATCGAGAAAGAAATTGAGACGTTTTTAGTAACAAAACCCGCTCAATCTGTTTTTTAAAATTCTTCATTAGACACAAAAAAAAAAAAAAACATTTCACGCCATAGGCGCCCATATGCGAAATTTTAAGGGGGCTCAAATATTTTCGCAATGGTTAAGCAAGATATTTTCCCTTTTGGAAACCGATTTAGGAACCAGACTAAAGTTATTAAAGTTTGACATTTTTAACAACTCATTCATGACTGGAGAAGAAATGTTTTTACATTTTGCAAAGAAAAAAGTACTAAAAGCCAGGAAGTTCTAATTTCTAAGTGGGGGGGGGAGTGAGCTCCCACTTGCTCCCCCCCTATGGGTGTCCATGCTTCACGCTCAGTCTTTTATTTATTATTATTGTTATTATTTTTTTCACCGTTTGAATTGCATTTGATGCACAACTTCGTTTTTGTTTTCTTTTTAGCAGTTTTTTTTTTTTTTTTTCTAACTTCAAATGGCAGAGAACTTGACAAATTGATAACAAAGACAGAAATATTTTTTTAATTTTAAAGACTATTTCTATTATCTTAGTTTGCACTAAAAAGTATGAAATAAAATAAGTACAGGATTTTTTCTGATTGCAACACTTAAAAATTTTATGCCTTTGTTAATTTTAAAGCAGTCAATAAAATTAAAATTAAGATTTTAAGAGAAGAAATAAAAGAGGTATACTAAATGCTATTTGTACAAAGCTGTATACCGCCTATTGTTTTCCTCAAATTTTAAATTTTAAATTTATTGGCTGCTTTAGAATTAATATATAGGCACAAAATTTTTGAGTGCTACAATTTCATAGGGGAGTTCTCGCCAAATAATCCGTAAAACTGAATGATTCCGTCTATTAATACCAATGACTAAATTTTTGAAATTTCGAAAAAAGTCAAAGAAGCCTAAACTGGATTTTTGAGTCATGAAATTTATTTTTCTTTCTACACATTGAAGGTGAATTTTCACAGATTTTTAAAAAAAAATTTAAACCAGATTGTTGAAGATGCATCACTTGAAAGAACTTTTATTTATGAGGTAGACCGTGTAACACCGGGCAATGCAGCTAGTACTTTAATAAAAAGAAAGTAAAACATCAGTGTTTATCCTAGTCATTTTATGTACTAAAATCATTTTCTTGTGTTTAAATCATGTTTTTCTTTCTTTCTTTTTTTTTTACTGTAAAACTAAGGTAGAGAGTCAAAGAAACCCTTTCTTTACTTACCACATTTATGTACACAATCCTGTATACTGAAATCCTCCATGTCGAAAATATAGGTCATTTCGTGCAAATTTCCTCCGTTCTACAGACAGAAGAAAAAGTGTTGGAGAACATGTAGGGGAATGTGGGGCAAAGTGAAATAAGGAAGATAACTTACTTTTTTCAAAATGAACAAGCCAGAAACTCGTACCGAAAATTACATTGCATAAAGAAAGAACAATGTATTTTATAACGAAACTTGCATTGAAACATTTTTTATTATTGGCAGTAACTTTGTGCCTCTGCCTTAAAAAAAGGAAGAAATTTTTCACTTTTTTTTTTATGAAGCAAAGTGAAAAAAATAATATATTTTTCGAATGAACTATTTTCTTCTTGATTATTAAAGATATTTTTATCAAATAAATGACTAAATAAAAGAATGGATGAATAAATGGAAAGGAAATGAAACAATAGACGAATAAATAAATAAATTAATAAATGAGAAAAATAAATCAGTTAATAAAATAGCGAATTAACAACAAAATAAGTGAATGAATGAGTATCTACAAGAGAATTATTGAATGAAAGAATGCAAATGAAATAATAAATAAGAATACATAAGTGATTGGATAAAAGATTGAACTATTTCATGTATTTCACTTCGCCCCCATCCACTATGCCCCGCATACTTTTGACTAACTGTGCAAAACATTTAAAATACAAAAAAACTTAAAATTGAACAATTAATTACTGCAGTGAATACTAGTAGGTCTCAATAAATATTTACGATGTTTTATCAAAAACTTTATCATCTTATACATATAAAATCTGAGTATCTATCTATCTATCTATCTATCTATGTCCAAGCTTCTTCTCCCGAACGACAGTGAACTGACCATCGAACCAGGTATCGATGGATTCGTCATCTTCCCGTCTTCATGTTTGGCTATTTAACATAATCCTCCGATAATAATTAGCGGAGATATCAATTAAAAACTATTAATTATGACTCTTAGATTTCAAAATCAAATCCCTATTTTTCGAAGGCTTTCCTCCATTCAAATTATTTTTCAGTGCTTCATCTCAACTTTCCGTCGATTGCTAATTTAACGTTTCATATTGTCTTTGTTTCGTGCGTGATTTTTTGAGGCTTTCCTCAATTCAAATAATTAAGTAATATTTCTTTCGGGAGTATTCGACCTAAAATACTTTAGGGAATCATAACAAATGCAATAAATGAAGCATTTAAGTTTTATTTCACGTCGTAAAGTAAATGAGTGATTTACATGCAATTTATTATTAGTTTGCATAGTACTGATTTAGAATGTAAATTTTCCTGTTTTCGTGTAATATAAACAATCTTGGCAAACACTTCCCACTGATATAAATCTTGGTGAGAAGATTTTGATAATGGGATTGTTTAATTCAAACAAGAGTACTACTTTTAGTCACAGAAATTGATAGAACAAGCAAAAAAAAAAAAAAAACAAAAACAAAAAAAAAACAAAAAAAAAAAAAAACCAAGGACCCAGAAAATAATTTTATTTTCCCAACAGTTATTTTTTAATTAATTTTTTAAAATATCCGATTTTTCAAACAAGCCGTGGTCTTTATACGTCACAAATGATGTACTTTGGCGCATCTTTCTATCGGCTTTCATTTTTTAGGTAGCCCGTGCAACGCCGGGCACGCAGCTAGTTTAATAATAATAAAAGTAATCTTTGACTTTCAACAAAATATTACAGTACGAGTATCAATTTTTGAAAAGTGAATGTATTATCATATTCTTAGATTTTCAGAGGTAATTTTTTCTTGACTGGAAGAGATTGCATGTGCTATCACATAGTTAAAATATTACTCGATAGTTGGCGCTAAAAGTAGAGTAAATATTTCACCATTTCATATTTCACTTTGTCCCGCATTCCCCTACAAACGAATTTTGCCATTTTGCAAAACAATTTTTGTTAAATGATATCAACTCAACAGCAACCTATATTTTACTGATGAACATTGCCTCCAAATAATTACAGAGTACGATTTCGATAAACTTTTTTTTCTGAGTTTAAGCAAGTGATTGATTAAAAACTAAAGCATTTTTTGTAAATTCTTTTTCGGTTAAAATAAGACTGACCACTCAAACGAATGAGCTACAAATTCTGGTATTAGAGGAAAATGTAAATGGCCAAAGAAATTTTCACTATTTTTTTTTTAAACATAATGCGTGTCGTTTTTTGAGTTTCTAATTGTGAGTTCGTGGAGTACGTGAAAAATCTTTTATAGATTTGTAAGTGTTTATGAAGAAAATGCAACCAGGACCTCATTACCGCACAGGCCAAGTAGGCATGGGACTGTGGTCCCATCTTCCTTGAAAAACTTGTGTACAGTCGACTCCCGCTACAACGCGATCCGACTTACGCGAAATGGCTATAACGCGACTTTTTCCCCCGGTAAAGAATTTTATTCCCAACGCAAATTCTTCACCCGCAACACGAAAATTTTTCGAATGGAATCGCGGTTTTTTCGTGAATGGACCTTCATTCCTTTGACATTGCTAAGGGTGGAAGTTCCCACACCGTACTAGTCTAAACATCGCTTATACAAATAACTACTCCTCATTTTCCATTTATTTTTTTCATTCTATATGATAAAGTGGATGAAATATAATGACACCTAAGAGCATTGTTTCATTTAAAACTGTGAAGATAGAAGGAAAAAGAGAAAGTTTCAACAACTATAGTGCATTTGTTTTTCTTACTACCTAATGTACGTACCGTAGTGGTTTATTTTACGTCTTCCTTTCCTATTGATCATTGACTTTGTTTGTCCTAGACGTTTTTTATATTAAATAAAACGGTTTTTTTTAAATACAATAAATAAAAATTTAATTTTTTGTTTAAGAAACAGCAATGTATTGTTAAGAAATGGTTTTCAACAATTTGAGGTGGTGTTTCCAAGTGTCTTTAATCGTATGGGTATGTTCATAAAAGTTTTTACACATACCCTTTTCCACAACGCGAAATTTCAACTTACGCGAAGGGTCTTGGAACGCATCCCTCGCGTAAGTCGGGACTCGACTGTATAGCATTAAAGAAACATGCATTTTTAAGAAAATAATTAGCAATCAATGATTTATTAGCGTAAGGAGCGACACAATCACCATCTTGGGGCTAAATGCCGCTTTCTTTCTATGTCTGTGATATGATGAAGTAGCGTGCTTTGATTTCTGATTGTTGTGTTTCTTGATTGTAGATTGACATGGAGTTAATCAGAAATCACAATTAAGGAGCAAAGCACACTACTTCACCATAGATAAACACAGAGAAAAAGTGGCATTTAGCGATTTAGCCCCAAGATGGCAGCTAGTTATTACGTGAGTTAAATATTGTAACGGATCCGGTGCGACTTCCAACTTTCTTGAAAGGACGACACAGTTCTTGATTAAGAATACAGGAAATTTATTTACACTATGTACACACAGGGAAGATCGTCAACAACTGCTAAATTAATCATCAGCAATTAAGCAAATATCACACAACACCGTATACTCATCAGTTACACACGTATTTACTTGCAAATACGAAAAACAACACAGCGAAATGCCTCGCAATAAACAGAGCTAATACACTCTCAGTACAAATTCTCAATCGAAACTCCCTTTTTATCATGCGTAACGGCTTTTTATACACACCGAAAGAGACCTCTCAACTATTCCAGAAAATACTACACCGTTCTACACTTTCTTATTTCTTTTCATTAACAAATTTTATCAATGAAAAATAGGGGACCGTATACTTCAGCCGAATGTATAGGGGCTGTATATTCATTACGGGAAACTATTTACAGGTTACGTTACTACAATAATTACTATTTACAGAATTTGTAACAATATTTTTCAACTTACTTTTTTGTTTTCTTGCCTCAAAGTGGCATAGTCCATTTCCATGTAATAGGAGAAAAATAAGCACATGTCGTAGCTTGACATTGCCATGATAAAACCTGAGGCAGGAAAAACAAAGTTACCTTTAGAAAATCAATTTGTTTGCTGATACATAAAGTTAGCTGCACGGTTAAATGAAATATCACTAAAAAGCAAAAACGGGCATGTAGGGAAGGAATTAATGCCTCCGTAATACTAAATGCCTATCACTGACTCGCTTTTAACATGGAGCTAAAATGGACCATGACCCAACTTAATTATTACAGGTCATGACAATCGATGAAACTTGTGGCAATAAAGAGGGCGCTGCAAGAAACCTGTTTTCATTACTTTGCCATTGATTGGTTGATGCAGGGCTTCCTATCAGCGCCTCTTGCGATCAAAATGGGCGACGTCCAATCAAAAATAAACAAACTTTGAAACGTTGACATTGATTGGAGGATACATGAGCGGGGGTCATAGTTGCATCGGTTTAATACAGAAAAGTCAGAAAATGTCAAGGCCCGTAAAGCGTCAACGCCATTTAGTGGTGCCATGAATGAACTCAAAACAAGGGAATGAGATCCAGTCAATGTCTGTACGCAGGTCACTGCCATATGTTGAAATTATTAGATATTAAAAGCTAAGAATTCAACAATTGATTAATTTTCAAAATTTTAACTTAAAAATTAACCTATTAACAATTTGTTTTGAATTGTTCGGATCCATCGCCATTGCAACGCCTTCGTTAGATGTCCGTTGGGTAGTGCTGTTTTATGAATTCTTACCATAATGGATATTCAGGAGGTGAATGTTTGATTCCATCTTCATACCAACACCATCGTTGAACAGCCGCTAGGTAGCGTTGTCCTCCGTACTAGAAGTCGTCGCTGGCGTTGACGGAAGTTCAGTTTTTGAAGCAAATATGTTAGGCATTTAGTATTACGAATGAGGTTGAAGGAATATGCTTTTGTCGAAGTTTCTAATTCAAGTTAAGTTTATAAGAGACGCTTTAAGAGCTAAGAGGGGACGCCTTACACCCTAGAGGAATTCGACTTTTGCATTCCAACTTTTGGTAGTATGTACATACGGCTTGTCTCCGTTTAACCTGCAAAACCTTTAATTTCTCAACCGTAAGCCTAGATAGGTACTTCCAATAGCAAAATTGGTCAAAATGAGTAGCAGGGTTAAGATATCGAAAGTTTAAAGCGAAAAAAGAATTTAACCAAAAAAATACGGAATCTAAATTTTTATATATTCCCTAAGCCCTGATTACATATTTAGGAGAGCATCAAGTAACAATTCGAACCCAAAAGGTTTAACAACAGTACGACTAATACTCACCAAGAATGAAACATAGCATTTTGTGACTTATAACACTTTACACTCGTGGCTTTCAGAGGCCATATAGCGGCTAAATAAATTTGATCCCGCCCCCCCCCCCCCATTACATTTTAGGAGCTTTTGAAGTATTTTTTCACGCATCATAGAATATAATTCTCTTTTTCTTTTCAATAGCAATGAAAAGCATACAGATATACTGTTTTTTGCATCAATAATTACTGTAATTTGTGTTCTTCCGGTAGGACGATATGGTCCCTTGTTGTTGCATGCCCCCATGGTCAGCAGAGCAAGAGCAGGTCCATGAGTTTGTTTACCCTCAAAAAATCCAGCACCGTCAGTGGGTCTCCAGTCAGATCCTTCCTGGAAATCCCCAGGCACGACAGTATATGGTCAGACGAGGCCTGCTCAACGGAACACTTGGAACAAGTCTGAAAGGTCTTTGACCCCCTCCGAAAATTTTAAAGTTTTAAGATGTCCACTACGAAAACGGGCAAGAGTTGTTTGTTCCTGTCTGTCAAACCCAGGGGTCAGGGAGCCACCAGGTCGTGAACATCTGTACCAATGGTGTTCTGGCTGGACAATCCAAGTGATATTATCCCTGTGTTTAATCTTTGAGTGGATCTCCTGAAAGGTGAGTGATGCCGTTGGCTCCGAGACCTCAGCAGCACCAGCTTTCGCCAAGTTATCCGCGATCTCATTACCCTCTATTTCCACATGGGAAGGGATCCACTGCATGTGAAGCTGATGAGAGACGGAAAGTTGTTTTAGTTTGTTGAGTATTGAAACTCCTACACTATCTCTCACACTTTGCCATCTGGTCAGGTGCTGTATTGCACTTCTGCTATCGGATAGAATCCAAATTTCGGTACCGTGGTGGAAAAGCTCCAGAGAGTCTAGGGCTTCATCAATGGCTATTAGTTCACTACGGAACACAGAGCAGTAATCAGGGTTTCTCCTCTGAATCCTCAAGTCAAGGTTTTGCGATTTGATGTAAATTCCACTACCAGAGTGTTTATTATCGTCTCTACTGCCATCCGTGTAGACTCGAATAGCGCCAATTGGAATCTCTCCGATTCTCTCTAGAGCTACTTGTCTTAAATAGGCTGGAAGATCTGTTTGTTTATTCACTTGAACCGGTAAGTCAGGATGGAAAAAGACGCCGTCAAGATCATCCGCTGGGTCTAGACATTGTGTCAGATGATGTGATTCCACGGTATTATCGATTATATTAAGAGAGGCTAATTGGCTGAAGGGACTGTTCCTTCTGAGCCTTTGGTTATCACGCCAATTTTCGAAGTAAATTGAGGTACGATTTTGTGTACCAAGAGCTCTGAGTTTGTTGTAATATTTTGTTAGGTATGCTCGTCTCCTAAGACTTAGCGGCTGAAGGTTTGCCTCATAAAGCACAATATCACTAGGACAAGTGTTTCTCAGCCCGGTAATTTCTAATCCGGGCAGCGCTGAGCTGGACTTTTTCGAGTTTTTGCAGATTTGTAGCAGAGGCAGAGCAATAAATTGGGATGCCATACTCTAAGATTGGTCTAATTAGTGAGATATACGTGTTTCTGATTGTTCCAGCATCAGACCCCCAATCACGCCCAGAGATGTACCTCAAGATGTTTAGTCTATTTCTAGCCTTAAGCACAAGATGATCAATATGACTGTTTCCCGGTATTTCAGGGTCCAACACAAATCCCAAATATTTTGGATGTTTATCCACATTCAGCCGTTGTCCATTCAGTAAAATATTGGGATGGTAATTATACATCTTTCTGTTAGTAGTAAAGAATATAAAGGTAGTAAAGGGGCATCCAAGCTAAGTCAGTCCTCCACCTGTTTTTTGGTGCTCAAGTTCTTGCAACTAACGGAGGCTGCTTTTTTTCCCCACCCATGAGTGATACATCTTTACCTGCTGATGCTGCATATGGTCCCTTTGAAATTTGAGCTTGAATATCTCGGTGAATATTGGTCGAACTGTCATTTGTTTGCGTACGATTTTTTTTTCTTTTTGTGATTTTTAAGCATAAAAAAGAGGAATTAGAGGAATATATAAGGACCGTATAAAAAGTCAGATTTTAAATTTTTTCACTAAATCCTTTTTTCGCTTCAAACCTTCGATATCTTAACTTTGCATCTCAATTTGACCATTTTAGAAATTGGAAGTATGTATCTTAGGACTACTAGTTGCGAAAATATACGTTTTTTAAGTAAAAAGGAACGCTAAATATTCTCACGACGGAGAATAGCTGGTGACCAGTTTTTCGCCTCTGCAAAAAGATTTCTTTGTGATTAAGTAAAGATCACTTGATCTATTTCTTTACACTGTACTTTTGAAATGTAACCTGAATCATTAAGCTCCGAAAAGCCATTCCGCAAAATTAATTTACAAAAATTTATTTCGTATGAGTCAAACTTCAGGTAAATAACTGCAGTAATCTGCAATTTGTGCTTTTTAACGTAGTCATTTCTTATTTTATGTTATGTTTTTATTAGTACCTTCAAAATTAAGATTCAGATGATCGGACTGCATCGGAGCGATAACTGTATTAATTTTGAAGTAAGTAATAAAAATAGTGATTGCTTCTCACCTCTGAAGTCAGCAAATCCACAGTATCGAACTGGCGTGCCATCTTTTGCAAAGCCCAGACAAGCCGTCCTTTCGTACTTCTCCGCCACCTATGAAAAAAATTGGAAGAGTTTGGAACATAAATAAAGTACAGATTTTTTTTTTTTTTGGAAATAACGCTTTGACACGATTTGAAGTTCATTTTTAGACATAGGAGGCAGGCGTTACGTTTCAAAATTCGGAGCTAAAATTAAAATTCCTTCCAATAAAAACATCTCCCCGAAGTATCATAACAAGCCTTTGACTTTGAAATAACTGTGACACAATTACAGCTAAAATAGTACATTTAATTTGCAACGAACATCTCAAAACATACACACCACATCAACAAAAGAAACAAGATACATTCAATGGCGCGCGCACTGATCGTTGCCACTCTTAATAAGAAAATTCTCTTTTTCGGCACTGTTGCCACTCTCGACAGCAGGGGCGTCTCGATGGGAGGTCACTGTGGCCTTCCAAAAATTCCATCTTGGGCAAATTTTGTCTGACGATTCGGCAAAATTCGGAGTTACATTCAGTAAAACCATCATCAGTCTGCGAAATTTGTTGTTTCATTGGGCAAAATTATTATCGTTCAGCGAAATCTTGAGTTCCTTTCGACAAATTGAGAATTTTCGTCCACCTAAAAATTTAAGAACGGAGCGCCGTTTGTAAGAGGTGTTATAAATACCAAAACTGGTTTTATTACACTTAACCGTCAGATTGCTCAATGGCAAAGAAGTGACGTAAAGAAGTGACGTAATAAATATGCGTACTTTTCACCTGTAAAACCAATGTAAAATATATGCACAAAATTTACGCAATTTAAGTTAGAAATTAGGCTTAGTATAATAAATTTTATAATATGGTTCAGGGAACAGTTCTGCTTCAAATTCCTCACACCAGATTCATGTTTCAATAACACCCCCCGGTGAAACACATTGTTTTGCACTAGGAGGTATGTGATTTCAGTAAGTTACCGCCCTATAGCCAGGGCTAAGGCAGAAATACATGAAATACACCACCAGCTCAGTCATTCCAGCCGAGGACTGCAGTTTTGTGCTAATTAGCTCTCATCAACCCGGCTTAGGAAGTGACTGAGCTGGAGGTGGAAAATCTCTTAAGGAAGTCAAACAAACTGGTAGCTAATACGGAATTAGCAATGACCAGACGAGTGACCGAAACATTGGTTCGGTTCAAATTCGAAGATTGATGGCAAGGCATGGTAATTATAGGGCGGTGACTTACTGAAATGACCATGCCTTGCCTTCAATCTTCGAGTTGAACTGAACCATTGTTTCGGTCACTCGTCTGGTCAGTGCTAATTCTTATATTAGCTACCTGTTTGTTCGGTACTCTTGGCTTCCTTAAGTAGTGATCCATCTCTAGCTCAGTCGCTTCCTAAGCCGGGCTGATGAGTGCTAATTAGCACGAAACTGCAGCCCTCGACTGGAATGACTGAGCTGGCGGTGTATTTCATGTAGGAGGTATGTGGCTAGCAAAATGCACAAGAAGCGATCAGTGTAAATGCTACAGAAAAGGCGTTTACTTGAACGATTAACTAAGGGAATACGATTTTGAAGTTACGTCCTGCGCATGGAAATCGAGAGAGGAACAAATTATATATATATATATATATATATATATATATATATATATATATATATATATATATATATATATATATATATATATATATATATATATATATATATATATACAGTTTGCTCTCTGTTTAACGACGCTTTATTTAACGACTTTCTCTATTTAACGACGGCTTTTCACGGTCTTAAATGGTCCACTATAGTGTTAAAAGCATTCTATTTAAGGACACTTTCTACTTAAGGACGTTTTTTTGAGGTCCCTTGAAAGTCGATAAACAGAGAGCCAACTGTGTATGTATATACAGTCGTACTCCATATATCGAAGTATCAAATTTCCGGAAAAAAAATCGATATATAGAAACGATCTTATTTTATTGTACAAATCTCCTAAATTACTAAAATTAAAGCTAATTTTGGTGTATAAAAACACAATTTCTAATTTATACGAGCAATGGATTAAATGAAAGTTGAAAAATAAAAATATAACAGAAATTACATTTTTGCGCCGTCATACATCTTCATTCTTCTGCAATTAACTTGATTCGTAACATTAGGGGGGTTTCATTTTGACAGTGTAATCGAGAGAAAAATAAAAAATCAATCTACTTCACTTGAATGATTTTTACTGAAGCTAAAAAACTAGGAATGATAATCAACAGACAAAAGGGATAACTTGAAACTGATTCTACAGTGTTACTGGTTACAACTTAGTTTTGTGAATAAACTTGAGGGAATTTAAGAACTCCAGAACGGAGCAACGACCTATCTACACAGCCCTCAACCCCAGATTCCTTATGAGTTTCGTAGCAACCTTTAGTGAACATAATTTTCTCTCCTAATTTTCATTTTTCATGAGACAAACAGTCTGAAGTGGAAAAAAAAAAAATCTACGAATGTCTCGAAAAAATTTCGATATATAGAGATTTGTTCGATGTATAGAAACAATTTTTCTATGTAATGAACTTAGAAATTTGCTGAAATTTCGATATGTGGAAGTTTGATATACGGAGGTTCGACTGTATATATATATATATACCTCAAGCATGATAGGCATCACTCCATCACTTATGTAAAAAAAGAAGAAAAACATTTCGCGTAAAAAAAATTAAGGTGATTGATCATGGCCCATTTCTTTCGTTATATCTATGAGTTCAGATTAACTCATAAAAATAAATCAAGTGTTTTTAACAAAGTTGATGGAAAAAAAGTCTTAGCACTTATTTGGTTCTATTTGAAAGGAACCAGCCGTCACGCAACAAATACTGATCTAGAAACACTTGTTAGTATTACCAGATTGAACTAAACTCGTACAAAAAAACTGACATTTCGCTCTTTTTTCTGTGCATTCTGTGTGTGTGTGCAAAGTTTACCTCAGGTTTTACATAGTTCTCCAACAGCGTGTTGATTTGAAACATTTTCCTGTTTGTATCCACCTGAAATGAAAGAAACTACTAGATTAAAAGAAACAATAAACAGCGCGGAGGTCTAATTTATAGAAACTTAAAATGTTTCATAAGCGTTCTACATTTCGATTTTTTTTTCTTTTTTTTTTTGGGGGGGAGGGGTGTTGGCTACAATTAAAAAGTAAAAAAAGAATGACATTAAAAAAAACACTCTTTAATTTATTTATATCTTGATATTTCTGTGATTTTAAATCTCATTCACAACTTTCAGAAAATATTTACATAATTTTTAACTACACACACTTTTTATTTACATATTAAATTTTTCTTGGTTAGTTCTAACATTCATGTTACGTCTTTTTATAGAGTTATATGTATCAACGTGAATTTGTTTTTCTTTCTCTCTTTTTCAATGACAGACACGACAGCCTATAAGATTTTTTTCATATTTTAATTTCAGTACCTACCTCTCGAAAGTTTCGCTCAGCTTTCTCCACATCGTAGTTTCTTGCTGAAAAAGAATAAATAAATCTTTACTAATAATAAAGCAGAAAGTCTGTCAGGATCTCTGTGACGCGCATAGCGCCTAGACCGTTCGGCCGATTTTCATGAAATTTGGCACAAAGTTAGTTTGTAGCATGGGGGTGTGCACCTCGAAGCGATTTTTCGAAAATTCGATGTGGTTCTTTTTCGATTCCAATTTCAAGAACAAAATTCTCATTAGATGGACGAGGAAAAAAAAACGAAATTATCATTACGTGAAACCGTAACCAAGCCAATTGGCGAGAAAATTCACCATACATTATATGTAAATATACAGGCGAACCAAAAAACCTTTTTAATTTTCTATTACGGGCAATGCCGTGCGGGTACCACTAGTGGATTAATAAAAATTCAAAGTAAGTAAAGGAAAGTAACGAAACATGCTTGATTGAAAAAGCGAAATAGCAAACTAAATAAGTCACACGTACTAGTACAGTTTGGCCACCATCAAATGGATAGGTAAACATCCGGGTTTCAGGCGGAAATGGACGCATCTATTAGTGTTCAGGGATGCCAGCTTTAGCTAATGCAAGTTAGCCCATAGACTAATAATAAGAGTAGACCGAGCTATGGCAACCCTTTTGCTGCTCATAAACCAAACCATGTGACTGGTGGATATCCTAGCAACAGCGGGCGTTAATCGTAGCAGACGATCAACGCCAGCGCGAAATAAAATAAATAGAATTGATGGAACACGGAAGAATGATCTTTTATTATGGAGTCCGATTTGTAAATTTGTTATTCTAAGTTGTAAATATTTTGTTAATATAGTGAGTTTTTCGTTTAGATAGCATTGTGCATTTTCTTTAGTCAATTTCAATAAGCAATAAAAGATGCAAGCGACCAAGAAGAATCAGCAAACGGTAAGATTTTTACCTACAGTTTCAATTTAAGATACCGATTAGTACATTTTTGCGTTAACGCAAAACGTTTACGCCATTTCGTTCACGCCAACGCTGACAGCTCCAAATGAAATAAAAGTTACCGAAAACTGATCAAAAACTATTACTAATGTCAAAATAATGCATAACTAAAAGAAAAACAGTTCAATCTCTGCACCTGGAAGTTTTTTTTAATGAAAACACATTGTCTTAAAATACATGTCGAGTGCCAAACTATAGATAATGCTGCCATCTAGCAACCATGCTGCCAAAGTCTTCGCCAAGCCCTTCCACTAGTCACATGATACATCTATGAACCAATTTTCTTTATCAGCAAGAATGAGAAAGCTCGGTCTACTCTTATTATTAGTCTATGTGTTAGCCTCTAAATTAAGCAGAGTCCAATTCAAATGAGCGGAACACGCGCATCAAATTTTTACTTCCCCCCCCCCTCATTCAGGTAGACTCTTCTCAATTGGAAGCTTATCAATTTTATAAAATCCGTGCTCAAATTGTGTGGATAGTCACACTTTTAGAACTGCAACTGATATATTCTTGCACGACTTTTGTTCTAAAGCTGACACACTTGACTTCATAATAGGAAAGGTGCAGACTTCGAATCATTGAAATGCAGCCATTGGTTTTATAAATCACGAGATGACGTTTCTAAAGTGTTACATTGGCAAACTTTCCAAAAAATAGACTAAAAGAAGTTTTACTTGTTTTCCACTTCTCAGTTCCTCAGAGGAACCCCAGGAGAAGAACTTCTTATCACACGAAACAGTGTAACAATGACATGCAATGTACCAGACAGCCCGGTTGCTTATAAACAATCTTTACTCAGTTAGGATCTTGTAATAGCTTTGAGACTCGTGATTGGCCAGCTAACGCGTATGCGTCGATCGTGTTCTTCCTCCCATCCAACGCATGTCATGAAATTTCACTCTTCAAAAAATCTGAATTCATATTTGAAGCTTTTTTGTTTGTACTCCCTGCCAATAATGTCAAGAAGATCTTGTATTGAAACAAAGCAATGATTAGAGCATGCAAAACGAGCTATAAAAGAAATGGAGGGCGTTTTAACGTAACAGCCAATCAACAGTCTCCAAATTTTTACTTGGTCTTCAGAGAAGTAAAGGTTGTTTGTATGCAGCCCCCGATTATCATATTCAGAGACTGCAGTTTCGTTTTTATTAGAGCTCCTCAGTCTGGAATAGCGTGTGCAAGACTCGTGAATTCAATTCACGTGTCGAACCTCACCATGCTGCGGGCACTCGCTGGTGAAATGAATTCGTTTTACCTACCAGTTTGTGGGCACTCTCAGCTTCAATGAGATGGCATCTGCCTCCAGCTCGGCTGTTCACTATTCCAGACTGAAGAGTTCTAATAAGAACGAAACTGCAGTTTCTGGATGTGATAACCGAACTGTCTGGTACATTGCATGTAGTTCTGATCTTAGTCAGCTTAGGGGTGGTAACTTATTGCTAAGTGTAACAATTTTCCTTTTATTTGTCAAGAATTTTATATAACTTTAAATAGTTCATTAATTTTTCACATAAATAATGACAAATTATCTTTTTTTTTTTGTACATTCAAATTTAGCAATAGTTCTTACCTCTAAGCCATTTTAAAAGAACAGCATCTGTATGATCTGGAGTCAATATATCTGACAGGTTCTCCCTGAACTGCATTAAAAATGTATAAATATAAATAACATAAAAAAATTGAAATTAGAGAAAAACGGTAAAAACAATAACTAAAATGAAATGCCGTACACATAGCCGTGCACACATATCTCAGACACCTGACAATAATTACTGAGAGTAAAATATCAAGGGTACTGGGAAGTTTTTTGAGCAATCACGATTGATTATTGTTCTCATTTGACCGTTTTTGGTGTCCGTGCCTTTTTCAACTTGGACCTGAAGCCTTTGCAGCACCACCGCCCACCGTCCTCTGCTGGCGGCGCGGGGCGGCTGCTCCGGTTTTGAGCTATCCAATTCTCCTGGTCGGAGGCGTCCATGTCCTACACACACGCACGTTCACACACATACACACACACGACTTCACACACATATATTCACACACGCCTACGGGCATACACACGGGTCTACACACACACACAACTATGCACACGTAACCGCCCAGAAGGAGAAGCAGACTTGGGGGGGGGAAGCCGTTTCTAGAAACAATAACTCCAATGAGTAGGGTCCTGTCTCAGTTCGTGATTGCGAAAAACATAATTTGAATTCAGAATTCAAATTAATTTTCTTTCTTTTTCTTTTTTTTTTCTTCTTTTTTATATTAAGGTAAAGCAAATATAGTTTTTAATGAATTTTAATTATTATAACACTTGTTATCAACAACCTTCTTACCATCCAGTGTGCAAAACTAATTGATTTCGAAGCAAAATATCTGGCGATGTATTTGATAGTTCGAAACAAGGTAAATCAAATGGTGATCGAGAGAATATTCCTGTGATTATCAACAGAAATGTTGACTAGTGAGTTTATATAAAGACTATAGGCATATATTTATTCGTTTACACACAAGTAGTGTTGAATAAAAGTAATACAGTTGATTAAGCTCAATTTTATTAACTTCATTAAAATTATAATTTGGAAGAGAAATTGGAAACACTAAATGGCATCGTCAGTTTAAAGTTGGCTAAGGAAGAATCCTTAACACTTTATCCTCAGTAATAATTTCAACATCATCTGCATCATTCCAATTAAAAGTGTCGCTATTTCTACTCTTTCTTGCAAATTCAGCAGTATTTTCTTCAATTGCATCATCTCAACTTCCAAACTTTGAGCTATATAATACTTTATGGTTTTCTTTCATCCGAGTTTCACAAATACATACTCATCAGCTTTTGCACTGATTCGTAGTTGATATTAATGTATTGGAAAGGGTTCAAAGGCGGGATACAAGGCTAATAAATTGACTTTCTCACTTAGACTATGATTCCAGGCTTAGAAGGCTAAAAATGTACAGTTTTGAGCAAAGAAGAGACCGAGGGGACATGATTCAGTTGTTTAAAAAATTAAAATTAAAAAGAAAGATGTTACGGGGCTAAAGACACTGAAAACAAGACAAGGGGTCATTGTTTTAAGCTATTTAAATCTCAGGCTAACACGGATATTAGGAAAAATTATTGTATTAGCAGGGTAGTGGAACCTTGGAACAGCTTACCGGGAGAGGTGGTAATGAGCAAGGAAGTAGATATTTTTAAGAGGGCCATTGATCTTCACTGGGGATTGTAAATTGACTAGGACCAGTCTAGCTGGGCCCAGAGCCTGTTGCTTTGGTCGTCACTTTTGTGTTTGTATTTGTATTAATCAATTTCTTCTGGGTCTTCATAGTTATCCTGTATTTGATTAATGGACAGTTTTCATTAGGTGCGCTTTTGATCTTAAAATTATCACTTTTATGGGCTGACCCACTTACCCCATAGTGAGGGAATCCACTTACTATTTGTAGGGAAAATTTACACTGTAAACTGAATCCCTACCCCCTCTAAGACATTTATTAGTAATACTTTGCTTAAAATTACTTTTCGGTATGCATTTTAGGTTAAGCTACACGTGAAAGTTTAACGTACATTTTTTTTTTTTTTTTAAGATAAAAAGTAACTTGGAAACACTTCTTTGGAAGATATTGCTCGAACTCCCTAAAATATAGTTTTTGGAAGTTGTGTTTGACATCAGTTCTACGACCTACAAAGGGGTTCATGCAGCCCAAATATATGCAAAACCAAACAATGTGAAGAAATGTGACAAGCCATATATAAAAGCCATATGCATATATCAGTTTTAGGGAGGTGACCCACTTATCCCAGTGACCCACTTCCCCTAACCAGCTCTAGATATAAAGTATCAAACTTTAAATGAATCATTGAACTTCAAACATACAAAATTTCATGAAAAAGTAATCTAGTTTTAAATGTTTTTAATGCTAAAATTGCCAACAAAAATTATTTGGGAAGAAAACAGCAACAACATAAAAAACATTCATTTTGTAATGGGGTTGTTTCCTTCTGTCAAAAGTAAAAGTATGAAAATATAGTCTAGTTTTAAATGTTTTTAATGCTAAAATTGCGAACAAAAATGTCAATGAACAAAACAGTAACAAAATAAAAAAACATTCATTTTGTAACGGGGCTGTTTCCTTCTGTCAAAAGTACTACTTTTAGTCAATGAAATTGATAGAATAAGCAAATAAAAAAATAACATGGATCCCGAAAATGCTTTCATTTTCCCGAGAGCTATTTTTAATTAATTTTTTTTAAATGTCCGATTTTTCAAACAAGGCGCGGTCTTTATGACGTCACAAATGATGCACTTTGGCTTATCTTCCTACCGCGTTTCCACGTTATGATAATCAAGAAGCGAATTAAATATTGCGCTCTACGCTTGCTATCAATCCTATCGTTGCCAATACACGTGAGTAAAGATGCGATTCATGAGTAAGGAAGCGAATTAAATATTACGTTCTGCGAATGGCAACAGGGAACGGCATTTCATCATTTGTGATGTCATCGGCAAAACGTAAACAATGAATGCGCACCGATTTAAGTAATTTTCAAAAAATATTAAACTTAGTCAAATTGTTTAAAAAATGCTCAGATGTTTTGCTCTCTATGTTTTTAAGCATGCTCTTTCAGCAAATAATACTTTTAAAGTTTTGGAAACGACCCCATTGCAGTAATAATAAAAACAGGTATGCTTTTGATTTAAAAGATAAATTGGATTAGTTTGACTTCATTTAAATGTGCCTCATATTTATGAATCTTTACTTTTTGGAAAGTCATTTAACACTAGAACGACTGACATTTTCTGTATACCTAGAAAGACATAAGGGGCCAGTGTGGCCCCTACCCATTTTTGGGGTGAATTATTTTAAAAATTCTTCCTGAGTGTGTCCACATGCCCAACGCACCTTCTTTCATGACTAAATAAAAACTTAGTATGCAATTATTTGTAGTGTTTCTCTCTATGCTGGCCAAAAGCTTGAATCCGTTTTTCTTTTCAAGAGCAATGGCTACCATTAGGCTGGGAAGCAGTCAGTACTGTTTATAGCATTTGGATATCCAACTGGCTGTACAAAGCGTAAGTTACAAGATAAACCAGAGAGAATGGCCTTTTTTTATGCTAGACCAATTAGGAGAAAGAAAGAAAAAAAAAATAATTTAAAAAAGCTTAGGGGCCACTGTGGCCCTTCCCGTCTTTCTAAGTATAAGGATCAATATTTACAGTACTATGAAGCGTATGATAAAATGATTAAACAAGCATTCACATAGCGTCATATAATGAAAAGTCAGGAAGTTACATTACGTTCCGTTAGACATTATCCGAGTTATTAAACAACAAACTATGCGAGGGGCCACACAGGCCCCTCCGTCTTTCTAGTGTTAAATGCCGATTTTCGCTACGTACTTGCTGTAGAAACTACACCAATCTTCGATTAAATGCATTAAAAATATTTAAAATATTCACCCCTTAAAGTTTTGCCCAAGAGTTCAGAAACACCCTGTAAAATATAATTTACGTAGCTCACGGCATCCGCTTGTATAATATCTAATGGATAATGAGAATAAAGATGAAAAAATACATTCAAAATATGAGTTACTTACCTGGTTCAGAAGTTTTGGAAGATTCTCTGGTGCTTCCATAGATACTTGTTGGCTGTAAAAGGAATAAAAATGATAACAAGAGCTGCAAAGAAGAACAGAAACTAATGATACTTGAAAAATCCAGGTTAGTTGTCCATTTGTGTAATTCTAGACTTTTGTAAATTCTAAGTGTTCATCACTGATACTGTGTCAGCCATTACAGTTTTAAGTTTTTTTTATGGAAATGGAGGAAAAAAATATCAATGGACAGAATACAAATACAAATACAAAAGAGACGACCAGCAACAGGCTCTGGGCCCAGCTAGACTGGTCTTAGTCAATTTACAATCCCCAGTGAAGATCAATGGCCCTCTTAAAACTATCTACTCTCTTACTCATGACCGCCTCTTCCGGTAAGCTGTTCCAAGGTTCCACTACCCTGCTAAAATAATAACTTTTCCTAATATCCATGTTAAAATTATGAGTTTACATTTCATGTAGAAACACATGTGAAAATAAGAAAGAAAAAATACTTTGGTGTAAAAACATTAAAAGAAATTATTACAACTTTAAATCACTAAGTTACAGAAAACTGCATACGCGTGTTTCTGGGTTACAAGTAACTCCTTTTTCAACGCAAATAGGTGAGCTTATGGATGAAAACGCACACGACAAAAGTAAGCCGTAATATTTTGTTTTGGATGTGAAAATGTTCAGAAAATATTCAATACAGTTGCTATGAGCTTTCAGAATCGGTAAAAAGTTTACAAAATTGTAAGGGATTAATTACCAATATACGTTGTGCAGTGGTGCAGTCAACCCTCGTTTATCGCGGTTAATTCGTTCCAGACTTTACCACGATAACTGAATCTCCCCTTTGTAAATTGACCACCTGTCTATGTTGACCACTTTTGTCAGGAACGGGATTAGTAATATCTTATATAATGAAGGAAAACCTCTGTAACTTGACCACCTCTCTATCTTGACCACCTGTCTATCTTGACCACTAATGAACACCAAATTTGGTTTGGAGTATTGTAAAAAACCCTTTGTAAGTTGACCACTTGGTTTATTTTTTAAAATTTTATTTAGCAAATTTCTTTTTTTTATTATTATTTCTTTATAACTTTCCAAGAATACTTTTGATGATAGACCAGCATTTTACCAACTAAATGAAACAGCAGCATAAGTAAACCTTTTGAGTTTGAGTAGATCATCATGGGGTTATAAATGTACACGAGAAAAAAATAAAGCGAAATATTTGCAATTTTTGATTAACTATGAATTTTTAGGAACTATTAATATCAATGAGTAACTTTTCATAAATAATAAGACTTTTTTTTTGATCAATTTACTGAAATTTTAAATTTGCATGACACATTATATGCCATTCTGGGAAAATAATCTCTAAAAATATTCGAATAACATTTTAAATTATTCTTTCAAAGTAATGCTAAACAATGAAAGTAAGTTGAACAGAAAGAATAAGTGTCAATTAGTCAAAAAATGAATACGTGGTGCAAGAAATGACAAAAAATAAATAAATAAATAAATAAATAAATAAACCATTACCCCCTTTATAAGTTGACCACCTGTTTAAGTTGACCACCAAAGTACTGCACCGCAAGTGGTCAACTTACACAGGTTTCACTGTATTTATAAACCGTATATTTTCCTAATTGGAGCGCATAAAACTTACTTAAGGAAATTTAAAAAGGTTTTTAACATAGGTAGAGCTCCCTAGACATGAAACGTAGCCACCATTACATTTGCATTACTTAAAAAAATGCACAAAATATGAGAAAATGAGATATGTTAGACGTAATAGGTATCACACTGTTAATTATTGGGAAATAAACTACACACACACATGCAGTTCGTACACACTACTACTAATCTATGAAAGTAGCTCAACTTGTTCGATGATGAATTTATTGCCAGTTAGTGACCGTATGCACCCCCGTTCTTCCTCTACAATTATCCTCATTTAAGGTATCACGTATACAACATAAAAATCTAGTACATTGTTGAACACCATTTACAATTACAGATGTAAAAATACAGTGATTTATGCTTTTCAGTTAGTGTTTAACCCTTCCGGGGACGCGTCATTAATTTTTGAGAAATCTGAAGAAAAAACACCACAAGTAGATCTATTTGATCATCTAGACATAGCTTTTTCAGTTAATTTTTTTTTTTTTTTTTTTTTGCAATTTTTTTCGGTGGGGTTGGTGTTCCCATTTGTTCATACCCCCCCCCCCCTAGGGAAGGACAAAAACACGTTTATGCATGTAAAAATGAATTTGAATCTTTTAGAACAATATGATTCATACCTCAGGTAAAATGAAGAAAAATGATTCACTCTTTCAGCACTAATTAAAAATTTTAAAATCTGAAAAGAATTCTAATTTTTGGGGCAAACGAGAAATTGAATATTTGAGGATTCGGACAAGAAATTGAGCCAAGGGATTTTTTTTTTCTGTCTAATGTTGTTTAATGAACTAAAAAGAAGAGGACTCAAGCGATTTTGATTCAAAAAATTCGGAAAAAAAAGAGAGAAAAAAATTTATAAATTGATGGTCTCACAGCGCGATCACTGCCCCTGAAAGGGTTAACGATTATAATGAGATAGCGATTCTCAGCTCTTTCTTTGACGATTTTATACCTCCACTCCCTCAACTAGTACAACTACAGCCCTCAGAAGAGCTTACCTTACTTAAAAGACATACTTTGTTGATCTTATGTAGGAAACAGTTAACACGAGAGCATAAAAAATGCCAATGACTATAATTGGAAAAAAAAAAAAAAAAACAGAAAAAAACCCGAGGTAGTGAAGCCGCGAAAGTCGAAGCGCGAAGTAGCGAGGGACGACTCTGCCTGTTGAAGTGATCAATTACAACAGAGTAGTTCTGTACACAAAAGATCGGAGAAGTGTACGATCTTTATCTTTGGTGGAAAGAACAAGATAGGCAATATATGAAGTTTTAAAAGTTTTCGTTCAAAAGATCGGCCCGCTAATCGGTCGGAGTTAGCTTCACCCACTGATCCGCTGGATTACAGTAACGTGGTGGCTTGGCGACTTTGGATATAAACAATAGAGTTGCGTGATCATTTGTTTACGTTTTAAAGCTACTGTTAATGTAATTTATTGTATTTTTTGTTTGTTTGGCGAAATATTTCAAATTACAAAGAATTTTTTTTCGTTTTTAAAAAGTTTTAGTCATTTTAGTTGAAGAATAAGTTTATTTTACATTGGGAGGGGGGTTTCACTTATATTCAGAGAACTTTTTTTACCTTTATCATTTTTTAAATGATACCCTTTCGATTGTTTTGTTCTTTTTCATATGGTGGACGTTGCAGCGGGATTTCTAGATGGGTAGTTAGCTTTTTTACACTTAATATCTGAAGACGCTTTTTATCCTTTGAGTATGGCTGAAGGAACAAACCATCAAGTACGGGAGAAAAAATAGTTAATAAAACAACTGCTCAGTGGGCATTAGAAAAATCAAGTTGCAATAAATACTATACGCATTCTGACACCAAGCAGCTTAAAACATTCTTTTTTACTTATTTTTTCAGCAAAACGGTTCAAGCACTTGATAGTTTATTGAAATTTTTTCAACTTTTCAATTTACTAAGTTTGAACAGAACAACGTCTGTCGGGTCCTCTAGTATAAAATAAAATTTATTTACATGCGTCACGTGCGGGACATCCAAAGGTAACTTACTTATTAACAAACTAACATTTTTGCTCTATTAATACAGCAATGACGAAACAAACTGTAGATTTTGAAAGCTATGGTTCCAACGTAAAGGAAACATATCTCATTTGTTCAGAAATAATAATTTAAACCTTTGAACAATTATATGTTTATGCTAATTCCATTGAAAATGGTTATTTCGTCCCGCATGTTTCTAGTTTGTTTAGCGGCATTTTTAAAATTTTACTGAAACTTTTAATGTCGTTTCGTGGATGGTTTCACTTACTGGGAGGATTATTGAAACTTTTAATAAATATATAGGTAACAAAACTATATGTAATAAAACTTTAAATGCTTTCGATGATCTAATTTATTTATTTGTCGAAATAGTATGTTATTTTGTCTTTTTCGTGGATTTTTAATCAAAACAAGGTAAAATAATTCGCCAAATAAAAAACGAGCTACTTAAATAATATGAGAAATCTCGTTATAACATTTCGCTAAATCAATTTTATTTCTCCATTGTTATGTGACATAATCAGCTGAATAAATTAACCGTGTTATAAATAAAAATTGAAAGTGTAAATTTTGTAGAATTAGAAAAAGAAGCAAATATACGACGATGCAAGCTTTATTTTTCAATTTTCGCCGACGATGCAGTAAGTGCAATTTCTCAGTTTTCGCCAAGGTAAAGAGAAAACTCACCAAGCCCATAATTCTTTGGAGTCCCCTGTGCTTCAGGGCTCGAATCATTAGGGCTTGCCAAGCTCGTCATCTTGCGAGATCGAGATTTTCGCTCACGTGATCGGTTGTGACGTAGAAATGTCGCAAAGTAGTCTTCTAATCTGATCGAACCTAGCCGCAAGCTACGTTCGAGTAGATTAAAATGCTACTTTCTGGCATTTCTATGTCATAACCGATCACGTGAGCGAAAATCTCGATCTCGCAAGATGACGAGCTTGGAATGACCGCCCTGGTACGCCGTTCCAACATCAATTCACCCAGTACTACACATCGGTTAACCATATCATTGAATCTTTGCGTTAAAGATTGGAAATGCATCACTTTTTATAGCAGAAACAATGCTTTAACTAACGTAAACAAATGATTTTCCCCGGTTATACTACAGCGCTCTCTTACGAGCAAGTCGGCGCCTTTGATTTTTTTGAGTAATGACTGAGCCTGATAAGACGCGCATCGAGTGAAGCCTTGGATAAACGGATCATTAAAAGGAACGAAATTGTCCACCTCTATTACACAGTGTCGGACCAGAGACTTGAACCATTCCAATTAAGGATTCAAAAGTAGTTTCCAAACAATTATACTTTAGAATTGTTGGATTAAACAAAAAGATACAGTGCTGCCAACTTATTTTGCAAAATATTAGAAAACTGATATTGTCGGCATGCTGGTAGAACTGTTGAAGCATTCAGCCTTCAACAGAGTCTTTTAAATTCAAATATTCTACAATAAATATGAATTGACGTCAAGTTAGCCAATATGGTTCAGGGTTCAAAATTATTCCAAATGTCTCTAATGAAAAGTATCTGCTTTTATAATAGAGTAGATGAAATTGCATTTATGATTGATTTTTCTTATATGAAATATAATAAAAAACACAGATGCATATTTTACATATGATATTTAGAAAATATTTGTTGATACAGGGAGTTCCGTTTTGACCTGCAAGACTTTTATTTCCGCAACCGTTAGTCATAGCTGTATACTTCCAATTGCAAAAATGTTCAAAACCAGATGCAAAGTTAAGATATTGGAAGTCTGAAGTAAAAATAAAAACGAGTAAAAAATACAAATTTTACTTTTTATACGGGCCCTAAGTCCCCTACCCAATATTTAGAGAAATAATCTCCATTGAATACTATTACTGATACAAAAAACCTGACATTTGTGCGACCAAAACTCAAGGAGATATTAAAGTTCAAAGATTTAAGGGACCATACAGAAGGTGAGATTGGAACTTATCGCCCTTTCAGAAGAATGCTAGTTCGTCAAAGTAAGAAAAACAAGGTACCTATATTTTTTATTGCTTTTCAAAAATAAGTGCAAATGTTATGCCGTGACACACAAACACACCCTACAAAACCTCGAACAATTTGAAAAACCCCGCTGTGTGTACATAATTTAAACAATTGTTAACCGCTATATTTTCCCCCAAAATGTGTTACTGACGAAGAGTGAAAAGTGGTGTAAGTCACAAAACGCTGCGTTTCATATCTCGGTGAATACTGGTCGTACTAACTTCAAACTTTTTGTGCTGGAATCATTTTTTAATGGAGATTTCCCTAAAGATAAGTTAGAGGACTTGGGGCTCGTATAAAAAGTTACATTTTGTATTTTTTGACTTACTTTTATTTTTACTTCAAACTTTCAATATCTTAGCTCTGCATCTGATTTTAAACATTTTTGTAATTGGAAGTACGTATACATCTAAGACTTACAGTTGCGAAAATAAAGGTCCTGCAGGTTAAAACGGAACACCCTGTATAAATAAAGCAAATTATATAACTTACCCTTGAAAACAGTATCCAAAATCTGAGAGTCTACTACATCAAACGAACTTTCGCACGTTCCTTCAGTCTTTCCAGAAGTTCTTCAACCTCCTATCTTTTTTTTAGACAACAAAAATAATGCCAGAGATAAGAATGCCATCGATAACCAGCGATTATCGTTGCAAATCCATTGTATTTGCTGTTTTTACTCCTCAGCATAAAATCTTCGTTTAGTAAAAAAAGAGTTGTTTAGTACACAAACATGAATCGAACGAAAACAGTTATCGAGAAATTGCATATCAAGCAGTTATCTATACAAGCTTTCGCTATAATTCCATATAAACTATGTTTTTTCTTTCCTTTGGAGGTTTTTCAGCAATCACGATTGCTTATTGCTTTCATTTGACTGTTTTGATGTGCTATCATTTTATTTTCCCGCCAGCACCCTCTGCAGCATCACCGTCGAACGGCTCCTCACGATGCTGCTCCTCTAGCGAAAGCCGTCTCCAGGTTGCATCCATGTCCTACACACACGCGCATACATACGCAACTACACAAACACACACATGCGCACACACACACATACACGTACACACACATACACGTACACACACATACACAAACACACACACAAACACATACACAAACACACACACAAGCACACACACAAACACATACACAAACACACACACAAACACATACACAAGCGCATACATACGGACACCTACATATACACACACACAAAGACATACACACACCTACTTATACACACAAACACAAAGACATACACACACACATACACAAACACATACAAACATATATATACACGCTTACATACAGACACCTACACATACACACACACACACCACCATACACACAACTACCCACACATTCATGCCTGCACACAGACACAAACATATATGCCTACACACACATACACATACCCCGTCCCCACGCACACAAACACTCATACACACAACTACCAACACTCATGCCTGCACACAGACACAAACACACATGCCTACACACACATACCCCCTACACACAAACACACATACCCCCCCCCCACACACACACACCAACACACACGCCTACATAACACACGCACACTCGTGATTGTTAAAAACAGAATTTGAATTCCAGATGACAAAATTCAAATTATTATTATTATTATTTTAACAGGCCGGTCATTTAGGGGTGCCAATTGCCATCTCCTGGCCTTGAAAATTAATGTTTTTAGACGTAAATGGGCACAGTTTTAGCTGATTTACGATAAAATTAACATTAAATGCATACAGCACACCCTTCGTCATCCCCCTCCCCCCACCTCCCCGGAAAGTTTCAAAATGACGGGCCTGAATAAGAGCCTGATTTCATTTCATTTTTTTTAAACTTTCCCGAGTCGCTTGCACTCACACGTACATTCTTACAACAATTTTATCTCCTCTGGCGTCCATTCTCACTTCTGGCGGCAAAGTTTCATGCAGCAGAGCAATTTTATTAGTTAGAAATTAGTTGTTCTTAAGTAGGCAAAAATTAATTATTTTAACTAATAGTTCAGTCAAATGAAACTCAAAAAGAGCCGAAACCCCAACATTCAAAAACAAAAAAATCTTGACTAATACTAAGTTGTTCAAGGGGCGATAAGGGGATGACGAACCAAAAAGTCTTACGAATTTGAGCGTCAGGTTTGATAGGGAGAGGGGGAAAGCTCCAAAACACAGCGGTTGCCTTATTTCAGCTACTAGCTGCGTTGCACGGCGTTGCAAGGTCTGCCTCGAAAGTGAAAGATGTGTTAAGTGACGCATATTCGATAATCAAGGTTAAATAGAAGAAAAAAATAGCGTAAAATTTCCCGTCATCGCGTAGAAAAGAGCAATTTCATGACTCCAAAGACCCTCTTTGGATTTCTTTAAATATCCAAAAATTCAGTCGAGTATTTTTGTATTTTTTTCTTACATGAAAAACTTGAACAGCGGTGATTATTTACGGTGGTTGTAAAATTTCGTTAATATAATTCACTGCCAACTAGTTTGTGAAAAAAAAAGTTATAAAATTGATTTAAAATTATAATAATAATTGGCAAGGGTTGGGGGGCAAGCTGCTAAGAAAAGTACCTGATTTAAAATGATATTTAGTAACTTTAATAACTATTTAAGCTGAAATAAAATGTGAATATATTTAGCTTTTTGCAACAAAATGAGTGCAAACCAGGGGTGCACACAAGGAGAGGGTCCAGGGGATCCAGATCCTTCCCATCGATCTTTAGCTTTTTTGATCCACTGTTATCCTATTTATGTAGTACGTAAGATAATTCAAAGCAAAGGTAACAATAATTTCAGATTTGATAAATGAAAATGGTAGTCTGTATCAGGGGTGCCCATCCCCCCCCCCAAGTTCAATGGCGCAAATCCCCCCCCCCAAAATTTTTCTCAACCCTCTTTCTCTTTTTAGCTCTCTTTTTTATTTTATTTATTTTTAAAAATATTTTTTATTAATTTATTTAAAAAAAAGTTTTCGTTTATTTATTGAAAAAAAAAATTTTTCCTTAAATTTATTTAAAAAAAAAATTTATTTATTTTTTAAAAATATCTTTTTTTATTTATTTTTAAAAATATTTTTTAATTAATTAATTTTTTTTTAATATTTGTTATTTATTTATTTATTTATATTTTATTGGAAAAGTTCTGTGCCACACAAATAACACACACGCCAACTAAATAAATAAATGAAATAAAATATAAATAGAATAAAATAAAATAAAAAATAATTTTCCTTAAAAATAAATCGATAAATAAATATAAATAAATAAATTAAAAAGAAATTTTTAAATCCCCCAAAAATTTTGATCGCGCAACTTGTGCCATAATCCCCTCCTATGGGTACTCCTGGTCTGTATCCGTCCCTGAGCTCAAAATTATGATGTAAAAAATGGATCAGTTTTTGTAGTGAGAATATTGATCGCAAACAGTTTAGATTACAAAAATTATTGTCGTGAACAGAGTGTCATTTTTACAAAACTGCGTCTAAACAACTTAGAGTCAAAAGCGCACATGTGTAACGAATGAACAACCACCCCCGTAAACTAATGGTTGCGTCCATTTCCGCCTATAAATAGGATGTTTGCCTTTCCATATCACCGGTGGTCCGACTGTACCTAAATAATTAATTTAATACAATTATCTTCTTTACTAATAATAAAGCAGAAAGTCTCTCTATCCGGAGGATGTCTGGATGTCTGTAGGATGTCTGTAGGATGTCTGGATCTCTGTGACGCGCATAGCGCCTAGATCGTTCGGCCGATTTTCAGAGAAATTTGGCACAAAGTTAGTTTGTAGCATGGGGGTGTGCACCTCGAAGCGATTTTTCCAAAATTCGATGTGGTTCTTTTTTTATTCCAATTTTAAGAACAAAAATATCATAAATTACGAAATTATCATAACGTGGAACCGTAACATGGGCACAAGCCAATTGGCGAGAAATTTCACCATACATTATTTGTAAATATACAGGCGAACCAAAAGACCCTTAATTTTTCTATTACGGGCGAAGCCGTGCGGGTGCCACTAGTATATAAATAAAACAGAAAAAAAAGCAAAACTATTTGTTAAAAAAAGAAAAGGGCCAAAAGTTAAAAGTATAACAGAGATGACCCTGCCAATAGTTCTCCTGACAAAATTTTCCCCTAGTGCCTATAAAACTCAAAAACTTTCAAAAATGGTCTTGCCTTCATCCTTACCAAATAAAATGTAACTGCAACTAGTGAAATGATGAATGTTAAACTAAGCATATACCTTTTTCTTTAGAGACGAAAAAAAATAATTTGCCATGTATTCACCCATACAGTATTTCATTATAGGTATTTCTGACAGATTTTTCAAAACGCTCGTTCTGGAATACAAGACACACTGCATTTTGCCTTCTGGTTACATGATGCTGTTTCTGTACAATATCAGAAAAAAAAGCGAGCTGATGTGTGCATCACATGACTTCCTTTTTCTCCAATTTAATGTCATTTTCCCATTATTGGCAATTTTAATGTGATTCAATAGTTTACTCTCTAAATATCACCAACAGTGGTCAAATCGATATCAGATTTTTAAAAAAAATCGCCAAATTTGTCGCCACAACTTGGCGACAAAATAATTTGGTGACAAAACTTGGCGACCAAAAGACTGGCGATATATCGCCAAGTGTCCGCTAAATTATAACACCACTTGAGTTTACATCGAAATTAACAATGATTTCCCTCCAAAAAAGGGGCAAAAGACCCCCTTAGAAACACCCGAATGCAACCGAAAGGGAAGGTGCACAACTAAACCCCACTAGGAGTCCACGTACCAAATTTAAACTTTCTAGGACATACTGTTTTTGAGTTATACGAGATATATACACACATACGCACATACATACGTACATACAGACGTCACGAGAAAACTCGTTGTAATTAACTAGGGGATCGTCAAAATGTATATTTCGGGTGTCTGTACGTTCCTAGGCATATATCCACGTGTGGTCGAGTCGAAAAAAAAACCCAACATTCATTCGGGGGTGAGCAAAATAGAAATTAAGGCCGATTTTTGAGTGAAAATTTTTTCGCGAATACAATATTTTCTTTTTCGTAAAAGGAAGTAAAAAAATGCATACATAACGTTGTACATTTCGTATGTCGTCATATATTTTTCAGCCCCCGACGAATCAGCTTAAGTTAGCCATTTTGGATCGGATTGCACTGTTAGGGTTACTACAGCAAAGTTTCGGATTTCGCCAAATTTGTTGAAAATAATATTTTATTTAATAAACAGTTCACGGGTGCGCTTATAATTGCTCACAGTGAACAATCACCAAACGCGATAACTCGCCAGAAAGACAACCATTCAAACACGCGCTCCGATCCAAAATGGCTAATCTTCAGCTGATGAGTCGGCTCGTATATATAGGAGCCTTACTCATAAGTATCTGCTCATTAGTCTTTTTATTTATTTTTTTATGTATAAAATCCTTGCTAATTGGTCATAATATAGAAATTAAACAAGCAACTTACCTAAAAAACATTTTTTTCAGTACCAACTAAACTGTTGTTGCTGCTAATTCTTTTTTTAATAAAGAGTTAGTACGTCATTTGAAAAATGATGATTTGCGATGTGAAACGAATCATTTGTCCTTATTGCCATGAGTTTTGAAAATAATGCAAAATAAATAAATAATTCTTAAACGTAGATTAGTTAGATCTATCTTACACAGTGAACGAACACATATAAGAACCACGGAATGCTGCAATTCTAAAGTAGAAGCTTGGTTGAAACACATTCACAGCTTTTATTTAAAACTAGTGGTACTCGCACGGCTTTGCCCGTAATAGAAAAATTAAAAGATCTTTTGGTTCGCCTGTAAATTTACAAATAATGTATGATGAATTTTCTCGCCAATTGGCTTGTACCCATGTTACGGTTCCACGTCATGATAATTTCGTATCTCGCCAATTGGCTTGCGCCCATGTTACGGTTCCACGTTATGATAATTTCGTAATTTACTCGTCCATCTCATGATATTTTTGTTCTTAAAATTGGAATAGAAAAAGAACCACATCGAATTTTCGAAACATCGCTTCGAGGTACCCACCCCCATGCTACAAACTAACTTTGTGCCAAATTTCATGAAAATCGACCGAACGGTCTAGGCGCTATGCGCGTCACAGAGATCCTTACAGACAGAGAGACTTTCAGCTTTATTATTAGTAAAAATTAATATTAGTACTGAAAAAGAAGCGATGATTGTTTGGCGATGCTTCAACAGAATGCAAATGCGCAAGCTAATTAAACCGAAGCACATCCAAAAACGCCTTAAAATTCGTCATAATAAGCGTTCACATCTTTCATGCATTGAGTGTGACAATAATATCATAAATCATAAATTAGCTGAAAGGGGCATTTTTACGTTGTCCTTTTAAATCATTTCCGTAAGCGTTTCTGAACCTATTTCATTCCACGGAGTGGTACAAATTTGTCGAAGTATTCTACGGATCGACTTTGTTTTAAACTTTAATAGATACTAGCAAAAATACCCGGCGTTGCCTGAGTTAGCAATAATTATGAGAAACAATCCTTACTTGCATTTGTTTTCTGTTTTAAGTGAAAGAACTTAAAACACACCATTTGATTTGAAATCTAGCTTCTTCCTTACTCATAAAACTAAAGTAGCAGTAAGTAAAAAGAGCAAAATAGTATTCATTCAGAAACGAAAACACAAAATTTAAGCGTATACAAATTTGAAGAATTTCCGAAATATGAAATTAAACTTCACATGTTTAAAAAGATTTATCAATTAATACTTTTTTTTTACATGGAGTCTTACCTTCTCTGTATGTCTATTGAAGAACGAACTGTTTTAAAAAAAATGTATCCACGTGCCTGTGATCCCCTTAAACTTGCTTAAGATATTTTGGAAAATTTCAATTATTGTGGAAATCGTTTTGGGACACCTTGGATAATGCTCCCCCTCCTTATTTTGTAAAACGGTATGTTACTAATTTTTCTCAAAGAGATATTGTCGCCATATGCTAAGATACTTTTGGTCACCATAAAATGGCGCTAAACAATTTTATCCGAAATGTTTCCAAAAAAAGTAGTAAAATTTGGCGATGGTTTGGATTTGTGCACAAAGTCACATTAATAGAAGTTTTTGTTCTGTTTATGGATTTGCCTAATTTAGTTGCTGGATTATTTTAGAGCAAAAGAAGTTTTTAAAGATTCTTTGATTGACGATATTTTGTTTACATGGTGAAAGCTGACAAACATTATTACATAGTCTTTGACTTCAAAAATCGCGACAGTTGAAAAGACTGCCAAATGCATCCGCTATTGAAATCTTTCTGCATAAATTTTGGCGAGGTTTCTGCTGTTAGATTGCATAATGATTAAAAATTTCAATCAGCACAAATAATCAAAAAAAAATCATTAATTACACTAAAGTTCCGGTTAAATGGAAAATAATCAACCAAATCTAGTTGTTATTAGCCAATCTTGGGGGAAAAAACGTTACATTAAGATTTGACTTGAGAAAAGCCTCAAACAGTCAGACCAAACACAAAAGCATTCAACAATTCTAACTTTGAACTGGGAGTTGAGATGATAACACTAAATAATGAATTGGGTTGAGGAAAGCCTTCGAACATGGAACAAAAAAAGCTCTTAACTCGTTTTTCATACAACTTAGAACTTTCTAACAGATGCCATCTTCAGCAGAAAATTAAGCGCTTTGGATGGACACATAATTTTAATATGTGCATGTATTTATTCACCGTCATATTGGGGCATTTATGCGAAAATTTGGACAAATTAGAATAAAAAAGGAACTATCAATCGGATTTTTTTCGAACTGGTCTACAAACCTCCCCAGTACCACAAAGAACAAACGGTGAAAGTTTCAGCCAAATCTGCCGGGTACTTTCTGAGATCTTAGGGAACAAATTTACCAAACTCCATTTTTATATATATAGATTTAAGAAAAACTTACATTAGGGGGTAATTGTAAAAGTTTTATTACTATTCATTTAAAGAATATTTTAACGTAAAGCAAGACTTATTCTACTTATTACATACAAGTGAATTGACCTTTGAAAAGAATCACGGTGTAGTATAAAACATACTGCGTATCCTCATATATATATATATATAGCAGCCTATGAATCGAGTAACGCGCGTGTTTCAACTATGAAACTCGCGCCACGGCATGATCATTTGATAATATGATTTGGTAATGTTTAACATGCAGGGAGAGGCTTTATCGTGACAAGGCTGAACTCGATCCGGCAACTTAACTGTTTTACTGGTAAGACTCTGTCATTTCAGGGGAATGAAGAAACGAAAAAGCTATGAACGCTACCTACTGGAGTTTAGGGTTCATCTACTGGAGTTAGAATCGCAATTTCAGCTTTCAAAATATCAGCAAACAGGCAATGACTTCGTTCAAATGTAGAAGCAATTTTCATCCGTCATACCTTGACGGGCGACTTTGTAGTCTGTAAATAACTTGCGTCTCCGTAAATTAATTTCTGAAAGTACTAGCATAACTTACAAAATAAAAGAATATAAACTAGATAATGTACAATAAATCCTTTAATGGTTTTTAAATAATCATAAAATAGGTACCCTGGAATGCGGTTTTCAACAAAATGATTTCTTTAACATTTTTTTTTTTTTCAATAAATAAAAGGATAACACTTTGGGTGTAAGAAGATGCTACAGACAAGAAAATTTTAGTAATGGGTGGATGGGAGGCACATAAAGTGAAGGAAGTTTGATACACACCTCATTTCTCAATGTTAATGTTCAATACGTTCGCACTTGATTTTCAATTGCTCTTGGCATTTGACATTGCTGGTTAAGTTGTTTTACCTTAGACACAAATCTCCATCTAAAACTTTTGCAAAGGCTTCAAACTTAGAGAAGAGTGAAGAAAGAATCAGGTCGGATCACTTTCAAGTTTGTTGTCTTTTTACAGCGTAAAAAAGACAAAATAGATGTTTCCTCCAGCCACCTTAGTCACAAATCTCCATCTAAAACTTTTTCAAAGACTTCGAACTCAGAGAAAAGTGAGAAAATAATCAGGTCGGATCACTTTCAAGTTTGTTGTCTTTTTACAACGTACACCAAAGACAAAATAGATGTTTCCTCCAGCCACCTTAGTCACAAATCTCCATCTAAAACTTTTGCAAAGGCTTCAAACTTAGAGAAGAGTGAAGAAAGAATCAGGTCGGATCACTTTCAAGTTTGTTGTCTTTTTACAGCGTAAAAAAGACAAAATAGATGTTTCCTCCAGCCACCTTAGTCACAAATCTCCATCTAAAACTTTTGCAAAGACTTCGAACTCAGAGAAAAGTGAGAAAAGAATCAGGTCGGATCACTTTCAAGTTTGTTGTCTTTTTACAACGTACACCAAAGACAAAATAGATGTTACCTCTAGCCACCATAGTCACAAATCTCCAGCTAAAGCTCTGCAAAGGTTTCGAACTTGGAGAAAATTGAGAAAGTCAGTCAGGTCGGATCACTTTCAAGATTGTAGTCTTTGTTACGTTACAACGTATCAAAGACAGCATAGATGTTCGCCATGATATTGTTCTTGGTGGTTGACATTGCTGATTAAGTTGCTTTACTTCAGTCGCGAATCTCCAGCTAAAGCTCAGCAAAGATTTTGAACTCAGAGAAGATTGAGAAAGACAGTCAGGTCGGATCCCTTTTTCACCATTGCTGTCTTTGATGCGATGTAACAACGTGTCCTAAATAAGTATTTTGATTAGCCTATAACCATTAATTTTTGAGAAAGGGCTTTAACAGGAATAGCTAGCGCTTCATTACTTGCAGTGACCTTTATCAGAAACTTTTTCAGCTATTTTTTCATTTGTACTCCATTTATAAGAGTAATTTGGTCACAATTCTTAATAAAATATAAGTATTATTATTTTTCAGTTTCATGTTTTTTTTTAATATTAACGGATTCAAGAGGCCCCCAGTACATTATAAATACAAGTATAGACGACACTTCAGATAATTTGTCCTGTAAAATCCTTGCAGTGATTGTCCGAAGCAAGGAAGTCCATCAAATAGACAAGTCCAGCTTTGACTCCGAGAATCTAGACACTGAATGTGGGCTCACGTATTGAATCAGGATTCTTCAGGCACCAATAATAGACGATAGATGAATTTTCTAGACATAAACCAACTGTGGGTGTTGTCAAATTGCACAATGTCTGAAAAATAAAAATTCCTGAATTTAAATTAAAAATATATGGAAAAATTAATTCAGCTATTTAACAACCATCCTATTTTATCCTCTTTTCAAGTTACCATCTCAGAGTATGCAGTGTGTGATCAAAGGATATCGTCATTGTGCCTCCAAAACCCACTAAATACATTTGTACAAATTGCTCAAAGAATTATAAAAAAAACTTTATTTCTTTAACTTTTCTTGTTTTGGAACTTAGGTTCAGCTTTTATTTATTTATTTATTGCTTTCAAATTAGCTTTGGCGTTTATTTTCATACAATATTTCACTCATTTATTTTTACATAGCCCTGATGTAGAAAGTCAGTTTTATTCATAAACACATATTGGTATTTGATTTTTTTTTTTTGTCATCAAATAAATATGCACCTACCGGGTTTTGCGAACCAATCCGCAATGCAAAATGGCTCCTGAATCAAGCAAAAGGAGAAAAATTGAATTAACTGAAGGTTAGTGAGCTTTGGAAGCGAAACGACCGTATACATATCGTCGCCTCAGAGCAACAATAGGATATCTTAGTGTTATTCGTGGGACTAGATGTCTTACTGTTGCTCTGAGACGACGATATATCATCAAGTGGTTCTTTTATTTCAAGAAAGGAGTGTCTTAAAATAAGCTGACATTTTGAACTTGTTGCCCTTTCTTTCATGAAATAGAGAACACAGAGTTGTATATCATTCTGTCAATTTCTAGACAAGTACTTAATGTGGGAAAGCTGAACTATCGAGCTTTGGACACGATTTCTGGAAATGCCTCTGTAATGGCAGATTGATTTGGAAGAAATTGTCTTTCTCATTTTCCATTACACTGGCTGTCTTTGAAATTAGCCATAAGAGAATGATCATAGCCTTTCTTTCTGGTTTGATATTGGACTTTCTGGTAAATTTAACCAATATTTCGAGAAAGTGAAATGAGCTCAGACTTAAAGGTGATTTTTGCAAAGAATTTCCATTATATTTCACCGATTTTGACGATAAGTTTCAGTTATACGGCTGTGTGTTTTCTGTTAAATCAACCCTAATGTCCAATAGTAACAGCACAAAAAAAGTACTGTATTAGAAAATACTGTTCAAAGCCCCTATATTCCGCACCCCCCTTCCCTGTTTTCCCTGTTATTGTCCACGGAAACCACGTGACTGATGCCGACAAATGGCGTATATCTTTATGCACATCAAGTACAGGTCGACTTGGTGGCTTAGTGGTAAGACCTCATACGCTTTTGTCCTGGGTTCTGACCCACGGTCCAAATGGGCAGTCGGTGGATTTTCGAGCTGCAGAAAATCGACAATGACTATGTCTACATAATTAAAAAATGCCTAGCGTAGTTTCGCTTAGAAGAAAGTCCAGATTCCTCCATCTGACTTCATTTTTTTTTGTGCCATTGACAACCCCTCTTTAATGGTAGCACATTAAAGTCCGGATGCCACAATCGCGCTATATAGGTCTGCATGAGGCTGAAAGCCTCTAATAATAGCAGCCCCATTAGAAAGAAAGGGGGGGGGGAATCTAGTACAGTGAAACCTGTGTAAGTTGATCACTCTCGGTGCAGCACGTTAGTGATTAACTTAGGCGTGTTGTCAACTTATAGTGGTTCATTAGGACTAATGTTGTATCAGGCGAAAATGGTCAACTTACAAGAGTGGTCAGGACTGCTTTACAGGTTTTACTGTATATCTTTCTCATGAACACATCATGGATTGGCAAACTAGATAGAAAAGTTATTGGTTGAGAACATTGGACATTTATTTATTTTTTACTCACACAATCCAGGATACGGAAGTATGCCGAAGCCGTCGTTCTCCGCAAGGTGGGTCTGGAGGCGAAGTGTTGCACTGACAACGCGGTATCTCGGACGGCCCTCGTAGGGTACGATCTGTTCGTTTTTGCCTGGAACCTCACCTTCTCTGAAAAGAATGGAAAACAAAACGATAGCTCCAGTCAGAGATGTTGTAAGAGTTCGTTTCAAGACATGAAAATACCACCCTGAACTTTAAATTTTGGGAACGGGACAATTTTCAGTTTACCGAACGAAACCCCGAATTTTATAGCTAAAAACTAGCATTCACCCATACGTATATCGAATGAAAAGAGAAATTAGGCATGAAAATTTCTTTAAAAAATGCAATATTGCAATTAGAAAAACTAGCCGAATCGTCAGATACGAGATTTTCCAAATAAATATTTTTTTCGAGAGGTCAAAATGTCCTCCCGTGGCCTATTATCGGGGTGCCGATTTTGGACATTTTTAAATGAGTGAAATTTATTTTGGAAGCGAGAAATACAAACGCCCCCGTAATACTACGGCGGCATTAAATCTATACTAATAATATAAAGCAGTAGAGTTTGTTTGTTTGAACGCGCTAATCTCAGGAACTACTGGTTCAAATTGAAAAATTCTTTTTGTGTTGAATCGTCCATTCATTGAGGAAGGCATAACATCACGCTATGACTAATAGGAGTGGAGCAGCAATAAAAAATGTTATGAACACGGGGAAATGTATATCATGATATAAAATGCTTGGAACGCAGAATATGCGTAGCCACAGTGGCTCGACCTGAATGCGCTAGCTTCGTGAGCCAGTGGGCGTCAGCCATGAGACATAACCGAGGGTACTTTTCAGAGGAAATCCTAAACGACGCTAAAAATGATTTGTAAAAAAAAAAAAAGATATATAGATAAACGTATCAATGTCTTATTTTTCTTATTAATTAACTAATTATATAAAGTTTAAGAATTTGTTTGTTTGAACGCGCTGATCTCAGGAACTACTGGTTCGAATTGAAAAAATCTTTTTGTGTTGAATAGTCCATTTATTGATGAAGGCTATAGGCTTTTTTTTTTTAATGTTGTGGTCAGCGAACAGATTTTTGTATGCTGATTTTTTTCCCCTGATATTCAGGTATACATAATTTGATTTTGTAGGATTTTTCTATTGAGTTTTGTTTTCCTCATTTATTCAACGTGTGTTTTTGTTCTTATAGTCGAAGATAGTTGCCTAAGTAAATATTTGATTTTTCCTATTATTCAATTTTAAATGTTCTTTATAACGTTTCTATTATAGCATTGTTCATTTGGCGAAACACTTTAAATTACAAGGGAAAAAAACTGCTTCACTCGCTAATAGAAAGGGTTACGGTAGCGCGGTTTCTTGGCGCGTTAAGCGACGAATTATGTAGTTGAAATATTATTTTGAGTTTTAAAGCTACTGTTCATATTTTTATGTGTTTTGGCGAATAGATTTAAATTCCAAAAATACCTTAATCTGTCTTTTGAAAAGGTGTGTACGCATTTTAGTTGAAGAAAAATTATCATTTCACATAAGGTGGGCGGGGGGGGGGGGGGGCGTGGAGTTTTTTTGTTCGACGGACTTCCTTTGACTTCTTAGCACGGGCATCGCCGTGCGAATACTGCAATTACAGAATATACGGAAATAGCGAAGACCAAAATATTGATGAAATCCACAAAAATACTAACTTTATCAGGATGAAATGAAGTTGGCAGGGTAAAACGAGATTTCCTCTACTGTGAATTATGATGCTTAGAATGTTAGATTTTTTCACTAAAGAAAAGAATGAAACTCTTAAATTTGATGTTTTAAAAACAGCAATTTTTTAATGTTATCACGTTGCAAAAAAATTATTTCAAATACGAAGATTGAAAAAACGCTTTATAAATTTACTAACCAGCTTCTGTAATTATTAATGCAGATAGAATCACCACAAAAACCGTTGCCGGGCTAAAAACCAATCATCACTGAGGCATGAAGATCAACTGGGGAAGACAGGAGGTTGTGCAGATAATGTGAGAACTTCCAGCTACGCAAGTAACACCGTGATACGTTTTTGAATCCCCAGCTTTAAGTGCGGCTATTAAGAGAATAGGAACTTTGCCTTCATCGGTCGAACTTTATACCGTAAAAAACATCAATGAACTTGCACAAGCCGTTATGAACACCAACGGCTATATCTAATACGACTTTCATAGGGTATGTGCTAATAGAGATACCGGTCGACCGCGGTTGGTTGATTACATGGCAACTAATGACGTCAGGGGTTATTAACTGGCTGGTAAACTAACCGGTGCTCCATGGAACGCTTTTGGTTAATAAAGCGTTTACTTGCGCAGGTGAGAAATATTTACTCTTGGTGAAAAATGTCACGTGGTTCAATCAGCTAATCAGCCAGCTTAAATTGCAGTCGCCCGGTGAAGCTATTGGAAAAACTTCGGCAATTAGAACACTCCTGGTTAATCACCGGTTAACCGCGGTCGAACGGTAACTCTATTCGAACATACCCCATGACACGACAAAAAACTAAAGTGGTAATAATCAAAAAATCTTGTTGTGAGGCAATTAAATTCCAATATCAATATATCGCTCATTTGGAAGAAGACTGCCACAATACGAAGGAATTAAATTTTACAGGAGAAGCGTTTGAAGTTGAACTCTTCAGGCAATTTGTAAGAAGCAAAGTAAGTTTGCTGTGCTCTCCAGTGGTTAATATTAGAACAAAATGAGCTGTTGTGTGCATCACATGACTTCCTTTTACGCCAATTTAATGATAATAGCGCCTTAGAGTAAGCAAGGAAACACTGAATATTTTCACACCTAGTTTCTTGCGAACCGAAGCAAAAAAAAAAAAAAAAAAAACGCTTTACACAGATTTATTTCCCCATTATTGGCAATTTTAATGTGATTCAGTGGTTAACTCTTTAAATATCAATAACATTGGCCGAATTAAAACCAGATTTAAAAATTAAAAAAAAAAAAAAAACGCCAAATTTTTCGCTAAGTTGGCGACAAAACTTGGCGGTCAAAAGCTTGGCGATATATCGCCAAGCGTTTGACAAACTTGAGCACACCACTTGAGTTTGCATCGAAATTAATAATGATTTCCCTCCAAAAAGGGGCAAAAGACCCCTTTAAAAACACCCGAATGCAACCAAAAGGGAAGGTGCAAAACTAGACCCCACTAGGAGTCTATGACCAAATTTTTAACTTTCTAGGACATACCGTTCTTGAGTTATGCGACATACATACGCACATACGTACATACGCACATACATACGTACATACAGACGTCACGAGAAAACTCGTTGTAATTAACTCGGGAAACGTCAAAATGGATATTTCGGGCGTCTATACGTCTTTAGGTACATAAGCACGTGTGGTCAGGTCGAAAAAAAACTCAACATTTATTCGGAGGTGAGCAAAATGGAAATTAAGGCCGATTTTTAAGAGAAAGTTTTTTCGCGAATACAATACTTCCTTTTTTTTCTTTTTGTAAAAAGAAGTAAAAATCTGTTATTATTTTCCAAAGAAGATAACGTCCTTTATAAGCCAAAAAAAAAAAAATAATAATAATAATTTCCTATTGTGGTACTTTTCTTCCAAATGAGCGATAACAGTGATCAATAAATCAAAGATTCAAATCCCGGGATCAATTCACTTACTCATCTTCCCGGTAGAGGATTCGAATGCCGAGGCTCCCTCCTTCCGACCTGTATCGGAAACTGACCTTTGTACAAGCTTTTTTCACCACCACGGGAACATTGTAGACCGACCTGGCACCGATGGTTACACTCTGAACCCCGGGCTCTTTGAGGGAGAGGAGAGCCTTTCGATTATTAACGTAGAACTCTTGAGGAATCTTGCAATACGGATGGTTCATTATTGGAAACTGAAAAATAAGGGAGCACTTGATTATAATCCGTATTTTACGACAGAGAATGAATGTACGTACAGGTCACAGTTATTCACCATTTTCACCATTCCGTGTAATCCACCGTAACAGCGGCATTTACATTTTTATCACGATGCTTTATAAAACTGAAATGCTTCAAGAAGCCAGATGAAGATCACAAGTTCTTATACACTTATCCTAACCTCTCCCATTAAAACTCAACATTTTAGTATATTTTTCAATTCTTCATTAAAAACTTCTTCCTATAATCCGCCAATTAAGCTTATCCGCTTTTTGTCGGCCTGTTTATGGCGATAACCAGGATTCTACTGTTTATCATTTTTATAAAAGCTCAGAGTCACAAATATTTTGTTAGATATATGAAGATCATAAAATGCTATTTGAATTTCTGAAAACTTTGTTCTGGTACCCAAACGATAAAGATACAATCATTCTTAGTAACTTCCCCTCTGTGTACATTTTTAGCTATATCACTCTTATTTCAATTGTGTCATGGCATGTAATGGCTTAAGACTGAAGAAAAATTTATAAATGAATTATTAACCAGGATCCACCCAACAACTTTGACCCAGAAAACTAAAATTTTTAAATATTTTTTTTTTTTTTTTTTTGCAATTTTATGCAATGAATTAAGTCAGCTTTCTCACTTCACAAGTTTAAAAAGTCACATGATCAAATATCAGTGCGATTTAAAGTGGAATTCATTTACCCAAAGATACATTTCTTGCACTTCCTTCAAAACTGGGTTAAAACTAAATAGCTTACCAATTCACCACATTTGGGATCGCCCTTCGAATCTACTCTTTTCCCCCCTAAAAAGGAGGGAAGCACATCGTCATCAATGTACTTTCTCAACAGTTCTCCACTTTGATCTGAAAAAGCAAAAAAAAAAAAAATAAAAAAAATAAAATAAAATAAATAAACAAACAGCATTTTCGGTTAAGTTCAAAACCATCGTATTGATATTTTTAACAAGAACACAATCTCCAGATTTGCCGTATTGAAAATAAAACAAAACATTTCTTAAAAACTCTGTCCTCATGCGTACACAATGAAATCAAGTACGGTGTCAGACGTTGTCGATTGCAGAGGGCGCAAGGAGGGGTAAATGCTCATCCCTTTGGGAGAACATCCGGTTCCTACTCGTGTCCTCAATACCTATATGTCCTAAAGATAATTAAAAGTTCATTTTTAGGACTTCAATTTCGGAACATTTCTGGAAGAGAGCAGCTAACTTGTCGACATTCCCTTCACTTGACCAACAATAGCCTGAACTATAATTTCAAAATAATCCCACGGTGAAGAATCCGCCAACCTCCTCTGCTTCCTTGAGTAACGTCGTCAATGATAGCTTTAAACTAAAAGCATTTTTAATGTTGGGGGACTGTTTTTTGGAGTTGCAACATTCTGTATCTACTTTTTCTTCAAAGCGAAGTGCACATAAAGGATTTCTTAATATTTGTCGAATCTTACTAAATTCTTTAAATAGAATTTACTTTTTTTCAGAAAAAAGTTAAATCTTAATACGGGAAATGGAAGGAATATGGATAAGGGCGGTAGCTTCAAATATTTGAATTGTCTCAGAAAGATCGAATACCCAGTATTGGGGGAGGGTGGCGGGAGATAACTAAAAATCACCACCTGTTGCGTCTTTGCTTGCCCGTCCCGGCTACGCCCACAGATCAAAGATTTCTATCTTGAACATATAAAAAAAAACTTGACGATTAGTAGTTTCACATTTGCTTCATGAATAGTTCCAATTTTTTCTCTTTTTCTAATGCACTATATTAGCGACGTATAATGGGGCGGGGGAAAAAAGGCGAAAGAAAGAAAGAAATACTTCACTTGGGAGGGGGGGTGCTGGATTTTCTTCATTGCAGAATAAAATAGTTAAACTTACGCGAATAGCTTTCAAAACCCAAGTTATTCGGGTTCTATTACAGTAAAGAATGAAAAGGGCGTTTATGAGGTTAATTAAACATAGCATGAATCTTGATTAGAAGATTTTTGAATCATGCCACGCTTGCATGATTCATGGCAAGTACACCACGCTTGCGTGATTCAAGCGTGGTGTATCTGCCATGAAGATACAGTGCGCTTTAATGAGATTGAGATCCATTCAAAACATTTGTTAACGAACACTGAAGTACCAAAAATGATTTAAAGAGCTCTATAAAAAAAGGGGCTTATTATGTATGTCTTTAATTCATAATCCAACTTTGAAAAATGTCAAGAAACCGATTTCTGCTTTTGTAATTTATCCGTTAAGATGAGTTCTGTTGCAATTTTTCAACAAACGTTACAGTATGAAAGTTTTTATAAAATCTTACTTTTAGACACCACTTGAATCTTTTCCAGAAGTGTTGCCCGAAAAATAGGCTTTAAGAGGTTGAAAGCTCTGTGGAAATAACCAGGCGCTGAAAGGAAAAAAAAAATAATAAAATGAATTTGTTTTTATCCGTTCATTCAATAATCAATCCTACCAGTTAACTTTACAAAACTCTTGAAATTACAAATAATTTTAATTGGAATTACTACCAGTGACCTATTTTAGATAACAATGCTTAAGGCTACAAAGGAATTACATAGAATTGTTTCTGATTTTCGCTTTAAAAGGTCCCATGACCGGTTGACAATCATCTGGTGTCAATTCCAATGTTTCCACAAAGTTCTATTCAAATCAATGTTTCCACAAATATAATCAGTTATGTATTTTACTTTAAGAATCATTTTTTCGAAAATAATTTTGCCCACTTGCAGTTGCTCCCCTAGAAGAGAAACACTCCCGCCAAACCCCAGGTGCACCACTGTTCCTAACCTTAAATTTTTAATTCCTCACGCTACAAAGCTTGCGTTCGACGAACCTCACCGGTCGATCGATGAGTAACCAATTGCTAACCGCAGCGTTCTTGAGATTTACCGGTTTAACTGGTTGCTTCCGATGTCGTTCTATGAGCCTCACCGGTTGATCAACCGGTCAACCGCAACTTAAGCTGGTTGATTGGTTGAGGGAACCACGTGACGTTTTTGTCCAATTATAAGTAATTTTCACCTGCGTGTTATTCGTCTGCGCCATGTCTGCGCTAACCGGTGATCAACCGAAAGCGCTCGATGAAGCATTGGTTCGTGAACAACCGGTTAGTAACCGCTGACGTCATTGCTGTCACGTGATTAACCAACCGGGCGCTACCGGTCGCGCTCGTCGAACGTAAGCATACAGTTTGCAGAATTGCGCAGAAAATTCGTTTGACATAAATGATCAATGGGCAGATGGCCCATATGGAAAGCTGCGCTTGCAACACACAACAAACTACACCAGTAAAAATAAATAATATTTTACCGTTAATGATGAGAATATGCTTCCATACTTCTGGGTAATGATCTTGAAGCAGGCGGAAGAAGTCCATCCCACTTTCCATAACTGAAAGAAAGAATTTATTTGCAACATTGTACAGGGTCCCTCTGGGGTTTGGAAGGCTTTTTAAAACAAATATATGACCAACTTCTGTGACGAGTTCTGAGCTGTTTTTTATAATAATTCGCCATTATATTTCAATCGCCAAACAATCAGAGAACTACACATAGTTTTCTAACAGCTTGTTTTAGATTTTTAGTTTAAATTTCTGAAAATAGCTAATTTATAAAACACCAAACATTAAAAACATGTTTAAAATGTGACCAACTAAAAATTATTTCAGGTAAGTACGGTGAAAACTATCTATCAAAGTTTTTACATATTTTATTAAAAGCGTTTAAAAAAGAAAAAAAAAAGAAACAATGGTCAAAATTCTGAATATTTACGGCAAATGATGGAACTTTTCCACACATCTCAAATTTTTTCTGGGAATTTAGCACTACCCATCATTGAAAACAGAAAAATATTTTTTGAAACTAGTTTTGTAAAAAGCATCAAAATGTAGCATTTGGTCGAAACTTCAACGCGATTGCGGCAGATCAAGAAATTTTCCAAAAACATTTCTTTTTTATCTTCACTTCATTTTACCAATGACACCATTTCCGTTCAACCTCATAATATAAAAATCGAAAAACAGCATTTTTTGACCCACCCTAATGTAGATGCGTTCCGGCCAAAAAAGAAATATTTTTCATCTAATCACCGGTTAAATAGCAAATGATGTGAAGATAAAGTAGTCGGATCCCGCTACAACGCGATCCGACTTACGCGAAATGGCTATAACGCGAGTTTTTCATGAGTAATGAATTTTTTAGTGCAGACAAATTCCTCGCCAGCAACATGATTTTTTTTTGGAAAATTAGTTGCCAAGCATTAGAATGGGCTTCGTTGACACTAAATTTTGGTTTTTTGAATAGACTTTCATCCCTTTAGCATCACTGCATTAGTCTAAAACAACGCTTTGCTTTAGTTTATACAAAACACCGCTCTGATTCTTAACTTTTTTCTTTTTTTTTTCTCCTTCATTCTACATAAAGAACGTTGATAAAATGGAATGGCTCCCAAACGCGCGGTTTCATTTTAAGTTGGTGAAAGCCGAAAGAAAAAGAGAAAGTTTCTGAGCATTAAAGAAAAGGTCAAGATTCTCGATATGATTGAACAATTAAAAAGTGCTTTGAAGGTAGCACGACGATTGGGTATGAGTGAATCTTCGATACGTTCCATTAAATTCAAGAAAAGGAAATCCGTAAAAGTTCAAAACTTAGCTTTAATACTGAAGCTGGCGGAGTAGTGTCTGGGGAGCAAAATACAAACAGAAGAGGGGTGTTCCCACACTGCATAAACCATCATCTTCATCATTTTAAAAACTATAATTAAGTTTACAATATCTACTGTTCAGTGCTATTATAATGCAGTTATGTACTTAATGTTAAGTGCCTTACTGTTTCAATTCATGTCTCTCATTAATTATTGATTTTGTGCATCATAACAGTAATTTATGTTAAATAGTAACGCTTTTTCTAAAATACAGTAAAAAGTCAGTTCTTTATAAAAGATACGGTAATATATTGTTGAGAAATGGTTTGAAACAATTTGAGGGGTGTTAACACATGTCTGAAATAATTGGGCATACTTAAAAAATTTCTAAACATACTTTGTTCCACAACGCGAAGTTTCGACTTGCGCGTCGGGACTCGACTGTAGCGTGCGATTCATACAGCAATGTCCTACCTTTTAAAAGAACTCGTGGTTAGCACAGTTGAGAAGATCGTAAATACCACGAGTTGAATTTGAAACTAATCAGCTAAAAAATCCATATCCTTGTGGTGAGTCGTAACGCTGAAAAAGAACTTAAACTTCAACTAAAATAACGGACTTTAACCTGCAACTCAAGTTAAGAACTTTAACTTCAACTCAAGCTAAGAGCTTTAACTTCAACTCAGGTTAAGAACTGTAACTCTCACTCAGCGGTGATGTTCAAAAACGGGTGCCGTTGCTCTGGTGCACTCGTGTCAGCTTGTCAGTTTCGCATCATGCTAGTTGATGAATTGCAAACTCTAGCACAAAAACGTTTGGCGACCACAACTTGCTGTTTTTAATTTAATAAATCTATTGAACTATTCGTTGCATATCAGTGGTACACGCAACATACTTATTGTAAACAAATTTCTGTACTCACCGCATTTATGCATGTAGTCGTGAAAGGCGAAGTCTTCCATATCGAAAATATAAGTCACTTCATTTTGGTCATTTTTACCAGTCTGAAAAAAAAAGGGGGGAAAAGCCCTTTCCAGCATCAGATTGTCAATTCGGTTTGAATACATTATATTTCAGCTGCAAATTCACTTACCTTTTCGTTTTCTTTCCTTGCAGTTGCAAGGTCCAGCTCCATGCAGTATGAAAAGTACAGACATTGTTCGTATCCCGTCAAAGACATTATGAAGCCTAAAAAGAATGAATAAGTAAAATAATAAAGAAATAATTTATAAGAGCAAACAAATAGAGTTTGTTCCCGTCACTGCAAGTATGGAGCATTAGCTAGTAAATAAAAGGAGATTGTAAAAAAGCAGTCGAAAACTTTGTACTATGGAATGAGTAAAAATGACAACAACGTGTATAAAGTACAAATAAAGTAGTAAATTAGAGTTAAAAACTCAGCAAACAGCTGTTTTGGGGCTGTCATGTGCAAGCCCCTTCATAAGTGCAAAAAAGAAGAACGAAAGGCTACACAATGTAGACCGAACGATAAATGAACAAAAAATGGAAGGAAGCAAAGTAAATAGACATGGAAACCGGAAACACATGCGTCATAGAACAGCAACGACACCTATAGTGCGGAAAAACGTCACAAACAGAAAAAAGTTTTTTAAAGATAAGATTTCCAAACACTGGGGAAAGGGGGAGTACTCGACAAATCATTAACTGTTGAAGTAGAATTTTTCCAAATGTAATAGGATTTCCAAAAATCTAAATCATAAATCGAGGAACACCCATGAATAACCTTGGCAGAAGAAAAATGGAAAGTATGATTGAAAGACCAACAGTGTTGTGCAATCGAGGAACGTTTTAAATCTTGCTTCTTGACATAATTTTCATGTTCCTTAATACGGAATTTAAGAGAACGTCGGGTCTGTCCTATGTATGTCATTTGACACAGACAAGAAATACTAAAAATGCCCCATCGGTCAAGTTTCGGAACCGGGGGTTTTAGTTGTGAAAATTTAAGTTTGCTGACAGGGGAAAATGCAACAGAAAAATTAAACTTTAAAAAAAATTCTTGCAATTTGAAGACTGATTCTTGGAAAAAAGGGCAAAACAACCAAATTAGAATACTTCATCTTAGACAGTGCTTGATTTTTATTAGTTGAATTGATAAGTTTACTGTGTATGGTGTCAATGATGTCCAATTGTAAACCCCCGATCCCGAAAAGTATTTCTTGTCTGTGTCAAATGACATACATAGGACAGACCCGACGTTCTCTTAAATTCCGTATTAAGGAACATGAAAATTATGTCAAGAAGCAAGATTTAAAACGTTCCTCGATTGCACAACACTGTTGGTCTTTCAATCATACTTTCCATTTTTCTTCTGTCAAGGTTATTCATGGGTGTTCCTCGATTTATGATTTAGATTTTTGGAAATCCTATTACATTTGGAAAAATTCTACTTCAACAGTTAATGATTTGTCGAGTACTCCCCCTTTCCCCAGTGTTTGGAAATCTTATCTTTAAAAAACTTTTTTCTGTTTGTGACGTTTTTCCGCAGTATAGGTGTCGTTGCTGTTCTGTGACGCATGTGTTTCCGGTTTCCATGTCTATTTACTTTGCTTCCTTCCATTTTTTGTTCATTTATCGTTCGGTCTACATTGTGTAGCCTTTCGTTCTTCTTTTTTGCACTGATGAAGAGGCTTGCATATGACAGCCCCGAAACAGCTGTTTGCTGAGTTTTTAACTCTAAATTACTAAGATAAATAAATACCTTTGTGCTGAATAGTAAAGTCAGACCAAACAACGTAAGTAGAAGCACAAATTTGTAAATTACAGTAGACACGTGTTTCGGCGTTACATAACTTTTCTTACAACTAAATAAATAGTTTATTGGTGTTTAGTATCCTAACCTTGATAATCCAGCCCAAAAGATACGTATCTAATAGGCGTTCCATCTTTAGCAATTCCAAACAAACAGGTCCTCTCATATTTTTCAGCCACCTGCAACAACAAAATGCGTTAAAATCATTAGATTCTCCATTTCTGTAATTAAAAGGAAGATTGCATTATTATCAACATCTGTAACGTAAGATTTTTTTCAAAGCTTCTCAGCAGAGCCATGCAAAAAAAGGGTAAGAGTCTAAGAGTGTAGAGTAAGCGTTGCTAAGTTCTTGAAATTTTACGAATACTCCAGTGGTGTGAAAATGGTTTTGTTTTAGAGGGGTAAGAGTCTAAGAGTGTAGAGTAAGCGTTGCTAAGTTCTTGAAATTTTACAAATACTCCAGTGGTGTGAAAATGGTTTTGTTTTAGAGGGGTAAGAGTCTAAGAGTGTAGAGTAAGCGTTGCTAAGTTCTTGAATTTTACGAATACTCCAGTGGCGTGAAAATGGTTTTGTTTTAGAAGGGTCGATATAACTAACAAGCTTGGCCTCTTCCTCGCTATTTTTTTTTTTTTTGAGCAATCACGATTGCTTATTGTTCTCACTTGACGGTTTTGATGTTCCTATGATTTTATTTTCCCACCGCCTCCCTCTGCAGCACCACCGTCGATCGGCCTCACGATGCTGCTCCTCTAGTGAAAACCGTCTCCAGGTTACGTCCATATCCAACATACACACGCATACATACACACACCTGCACACACACATATACACACACTCATACCTGCACACAGACACAAGTACACACGCACACACACATACACACACTCATGCCTGCACACAGACACAAGTACACACGCACACACACATACACACACTCATGCCTGCACACAGACAAACACCCACGTATACATACACACACTTACATACACACACACACTCGTGCCTGCATACAGACACAAACACACGCGCATATATACTTATACACACACACATATACCCACACACTCATACCTCGACATAAACACACACGCCTACATACAAACACACACTCGTGATTGCGAAAAACATAATTTGAATTCAAAATGCCATAATTCAAATCAATTTATCCTTTTTTTTTTTTTTTTTTTTTTTGTAAATTTGAATTTTTTTGTAGCGGGAAGCAACAGTGCCACATCTTTAATTTTTCTTAGGTGGAGCAAAGACTTGATACTGTTGACCTATTCATCTTCCTTCTAGGATAAGTATCATAAAGTTTTATGTATTTTTAAACGCAGAAAAGGGAAAAATTCATGAAAACTAAGATGAGTTAAATATTAAGAAATTCTTTTCATACAACCCAAATTTCGTAGAATGAAGCAAAATGGCACTAAAAGTTATGAGTTTTAAAACACTATTTTTAAATTATCACTGGTTACGTTAGAGGAAGGACAGAGGCAGGGAAGCATCAGTGGAAGTCCCTCCAAAAATTTTCGAAATTGAATTTCTAAAAACATCCTGTTGGTAAAACATAAAAATCGGACTAAAAAGGGAAACTGAAAATTTCCTTATGCTGGAATTTTTTTTACCAGCAATCACTAAATAAATTTTAAATGTAAAGAAGATAAAGCGTATTCAATTTAAATGGGATTTAGGTTAGGAGCTGGTATTTAAGTATTTATCATTTTGAAGTATTCGTGAACTCTTTTTTCGTAATTAATAGTCTTGAAGAAGAAAACTAGGTAATACTTCATCAAGACAGCACGAATATTAGATTTCATTTCGACTGAGCTTTCACTTAAGAAGTTTACAGCCATCGTTTAGAAAATGTTTCACCGAACTTTATACTGGCATCTAAATATGTCATACAAATATTCTTTTATTTTCTCTCTGTCATTTATTTATTTATTTTGATCGTTTTCTATTAAAGTCTATCAAAGTATCTATTAATATTGCATTTACCCTTTCCTGTCAAAAGAGGGGCATCGTCACTCTCAGATTCTGTGAGAAAGTAGGTAATTTGTTTTTTTTTTTTTTCCTTTTACAAAAAAGGAAGTATTGTATTCGCGAAAACATTTTCACTCAAAAATCGACCTTAATTTCCATTTTGCTCACCCCCAAATGAATGTTGAGTTTTTTTTTTTTTTTTTTTCAACTCGACCAAACGTGGGTAAGTGCCTAAGAACGTATAGACACGTGAAACATCCATAATGACGATTCCCGAGTTAATAACAACGAATTTTCTCGTGACGTCTTATGTATGTGCGTATGTATGTCACATAACTCAAGTACGGTACGCCCTAGAAAGTTGAAATTTGGTACGTAGACTTCTAGTGGGATCTAGTTGTGCATCTCCTCTTTTGGTTGCATTCAGTGTTTCTAAAGGGGTCTTTTGCCCCTTTTTGGAGGGAAATCATTGTTAATTTTGTTGTAAACTCAAGTGGGGCTATAATCTGGCGTACACTTGGCGATATATCGCCAGTCTTTTGGTCGCCAAGTTTTGTCACCAACTTGGCGAAAATTTGGCTTTTTTTTAAAATTTGGTTTCAATTTGGCCATTGTTGGTGATATTTAGAGAGGTAACCATTGAACCACATTAAAATTGCCAGAAATTGGGAAATAGCATTAAATTGGAGTAAAAGGAAGTCATGTGATGCACACATCAGTTCGTTTAATATTTAATTTGTAGAAATCAAAAAAATACGTATAAAAACATACCTCAGGTTTTACGTATGTTTCCAACATAGTTTTTACACCAAATATAGTTTTATTAGAGTCCACCTGGAAGAAAAATTATTCATTTTAGCAACGATTCTAAAGAAAAAATGATGCTATGTTTAGTAAAATATTTGAAATCTCTTAAGAAATACGAATACAAAGCAAATCCATAGATCAATTTCACCGTAATTTTAACAATTTGAAAAATTCACGTGAGAAAAAAATTGTACGAAATACGAATCTCGAGCAAGAGCTTTTGACTCTAATAAATAAGTACAGAATGTCTTCACATTAATCTTGTTCAAATCAATTATGTTTAAAACATTACAGCTGCGTATATCAACCAATTTTTTAAAAAAATATTTCAAATCAAGTAGAATCCTCATTTTTGCTGTTTGAATAAAATGATATGGTTGTACGTTTCAACTACACATTTTTATTGTTTTCGCACCAGTTTTCCGACCAGTAGTCATGTGTGGTAAAACCATTTTTACAACCTGACAGAAACAACTACAAAAAGATTTTCAGTGATATTATTAAAATTGACCCATATTAGTCATTTGAAATGAGTTGTGATCGACAGATAAAAATAATTATCTACCTATATAGCAGTAAGTTGCCACCCGTAAGCCAGGGCTCAGGCCTTGAACTACATGCAATATACCAGACAGCCCGGTTATCCCATCCAGGGGCTTCAGTTTCGTTCTTCTTAGAACTCATCAGTCTGGATTAGTGAATAACCGAGCTGGATGCAGATATCATCTCATTAAAGCTGAGAGTGCCAACAAACTGATAGATAAAGGAAATTTATCTCACCAGCGAGTGTCCGTAGCTTAGGGTGGAACGAAAAAAAAAATTTTTGATTTTCAATGGGCATTTCTTCTGGCGCAGTGCAGAAAAGTTGCCTTTTCATACAAACAAGATGTAAAAAAAATATGAAAAATATTGAAGCACGCCTTGAAGTGCCGCAAAGAGCATAAATCTTTGCAAAATTGCAATTTTTGCTACATTTTAAATTTTTTTTAAAAAATTTCAAATTTTTCTTTATGTTTCAAATGCTGTCGAAAAGCAATTTTTATGCTCAACAGGTCGCATAATAACTTTTTTTTTTGTTCGGATTATGTCTTGAGGTGCAGCAAGAGCAAAGTAAGTTTCGCAAAAACGCATTTTTTGCCGAATGCACTGGCATCTGGGAGCTTGAGTCATTGCAGCAGCGGATGTTTTAATGGGACGGGGCTGGTCAGCAGTGATTTGTGTGAGTGGGGCTAAGCTTAGATCAGGTGTCAATTTCTTTGTCGATTTGAGTTAGTGAGTAACGTAAAATTTCGTTAGTTGGTAAGATACTTCATTGCTGTGAGTTGTGATTGCTCAGTCTAAACAAGTGCAGACGAAACAAACATCAGAATGTCCTATTTTTGGAATCTTTAGCGATTTCAATGAAGTTTTACTACCTACTTACGAAGATGTAATGAAATGCTACTGTTTTATTAGACACGGCCTAAAAAGTGCGACTGGAAAAGATCTTTCTGTCAGTGAAAGATATATGACTTTTTAGTTTCCAGAATAGATTACATTTGGTCAAGAGCTTCTTTGAGACAACAGGAATAGAAGCCTAATGGATTCTTAGATGGTAAAACAAAAGAATCAAACGAATTTAAAGACAAAATAGGTCAACAGCTGGAAACCTGTTCTAATCTTCCTGTGGTTACTTGCTTACCTATTGAAAATAACCTTCTTTTTGAGAACATACAGGACATAAGTACCGATCACAAATATGTATTGGATATGTGTGTCACTATATCAAGTGGGACTTGCTCACTAGATTTATCTTCAAGGAACCTGGGAAAACTTCCCCACTCCAGATGACTTACATTTGCAAACCGTATATTTCGATTGTACGTGGCAACTAAAAATCCGGCTGAAAACCTCAAGACACTGACTCAGTACATTGTTAAAGTGTAGTGAAGTATAGTTTCCTTTATATAGGCGTGGCATTTCGCTAAAATTGTTTGAAACAAATAATAATACTGAAATATATTAATAGTAATAATAATTCATTCATACATTTTCAAGAAAGGATCCATTTATTGTACGGATCAAGTGGGCAATGCGTATTTTCCTGTGAGGTTTAACATCAAATTAAAACCTTCTCATACCTTACGGCTCTAAAAATTTATTTGAAAGTATCTCACATTCACGATATCTCTCTCATGATTTTAAGAACATTATAGAGCGGGTTATATAAAAAAAAATGGGTATTTTGATGCAACAGAAAATCTCCATTTGGCTATGTTATGCAAAGAGCGTAGAAATGTAAGAGAACTTGGATTAAGACGAGTGTTGAATGCAAGAACACAAAGCAGAGGCAAGGTTAAGAAGTTTAAAGTTCAACAAATAATTTTTTCTGCCAAAGATTACATCGATTTGAGCTCGGGGGGTGAAAATGAAATAACCAAACCCCCATTGGTAAAACATTTGTCTGGTGAATCCGTCAAAGTGAAATTTGTAAACCCCTAAGCGGCTCTTAAAAAGTATGGTTCAGTCGCAGGAGACGAAAAATTGACTCAAGAGTTATTTGGAAAAAAAGAGTTATTTGGTTCAAAAAAAGAAAAAAATAACACTTTAATGTATCAAAGAAGTAGACACAAACATCATACAGGCTTAACCATTTATTTACAATCATTAAAAATACTTTAAATGGTAAAAATGTAATAGTTAATGTCTTTTATAGTATACTAGTGATACACGCACGGCTTTGCCCGTTGTAGAAAAATTAAAAGGTCATTTGGTTTGCTTGTATATTTACAAATAATGTAAGAAGAATTTCTCGCCAATTGGCTTGCCCATGTTACAGTACCACGTTGTGACAACTTGGTAATTTACTCGCCCATCTTATAATTTTGCTCAGGTAAATGTGATTAAAATTGGAATAGAAAAAGAACCATGAAATTTCATGAAATTTGTGCCAAATTTCATGAAAATCGGCCGAACGGTCTAGGCGCGTCACAGAGATCCAGACAGAGATCTAGATCTCCAGACAGACTTTCATCTTTATTATTAGTAGAGATTATGATTTTTTTTAACTGTATTTTGTAATTAGTATCTTTTTCCTAATATAATGCTTAAAAAATGTTTTTACTGTCATATTTTGTGCCGTTATATACAGTAGGAAAGCATAAAAAGGAATTTCATTGTTAAATGGAAATTTCGGTTATTATCAAACTTTAAGCTCGTTGCGGCACCTAAAGATGTTGTAGTAAAGCAATGAAATTTCTTATGCTTCTTTTTAAACTTAAATGACAACTTTTCCCCCCTACGGCAAACCAAAAAAATTGAAAAAAAAATATAAGGTCATTTCGTCGTACACTGTTCGCACGAATCTAGCAGTAACTGTTACTGTTAAATACCTAAACTGATGAGTTCTAATATGAACGAAACTGCATATATCTACCTTTAATTTACCAGAAGATTACGCACTAAATGTTATTATCTGGTTAACGCAAGGTCCATTTAAAAAAATGTTTAGTACCCGAGAAAATAAAACAAAAGTTGTGAATAAAACAAAACTTGTTTTATAGAGTAGAAAGTTTATTTTTTCTTCTTTCTTCTTTTTTAGGTAATTGTTTGTAAGAGATGATATAGAAAATATTTTACCAAGTATATTGGAAAGATCCGGAAGTTCAATAAAAATTTATACCTTTATATTTTTATCGAAAAATGTTAAAAAATTTAAACAGCATAAATTATAAACACTTGTATAATTTAAAGTATTTTTCTAACTAGAACTATGCGCCTCTTCCAAAGACTAGGTCGTAAAGTTCTATGAGTATGTACAGGACGTCCAGAATAAAAAATCCAGATTTTTAGGAAATATTTAGTAATGCTCTAAAACTTAAGAAATGTATTCAAAGGTAGAGAAAAGTTAAAAGTACTCTTTTGAGTTGTAAGAAAACATGAAGCTCTTTGAGAAAGACAAGCTAATTAACCGACCAAAGCTAATGGGTGTAAAGAAGCTAATCGTAAGACAGTAGACTAAACCAGTAACTCCAATACATCGACGACATTTTAGGAAATAATAAAAACATGTTGAGCTTACGTTATGTGGTTAACGGTTTTAATACATTGAATTTCTCCATTAGTAGGTGTAGCTTGACAACAGAGAGATGGTAGATGAACTGGAAGTGGAAATGGGTCACTTCATTTTGCAATCAATAGGATCAGCGTGATTGCGCGAGTAGTAAAAATTTCACCGCTTGTGCATTCTCGCTGATCCTTCTTATTGCAAAATAAAGAGTTATGTTTCCCCTTCCTGATCATTTGCCATCTCTTCGTGGTTAAGCATTTTGGCGTTACTTTTTTTTTTGGTTCTGATACAGCTTGAAATAATAACTAAGTTCAGAAACAAAACTTATTTTTGGCGACATGTAAAGTTACGGTTTACTAGCTAAACCATCAAATTGTTTTTTAAGAGCATTCTTGTATCGACTTAAAATATTTGAAGTTTGTTATAGCAGGGAGGATTTTAGGGTCATTTAAGTAAAATATATTTTGAACTTGAACGTGAGTCTCTTAAAGTGCTTTTTTATTCCTCTACTGGAAATTACGATTCGAAAACTTTTCATTCGTAATGAAGAAAAATTCTAAAAAAAAACTTCGTTCACTAACACTCTTATGTTCTTTATGTCTATTGCGTATTAGAAAAAAAGGAACTCTTTTGCGAAAAAAAAAAAAAGCTTCTAAATATTAAAGAAAGGGCAGAAAATACTGAAGTAAAAGCAAAACTTTGCACATCCAAAGTTTTGATTTAATGTAATTTAATTTCAATAAATGTTTGTTAAGCAAATGTAAACCTAAGTTAAAACTTACAAGGATAAAAAAAATATTAAATACATTTAATTCCTCATAAAGTAAGAGTAATAAAACAGTAAGTAATAAAATTTACGATAAGATCAAAACCTTTTGTTCTTTTGTAGGAAACCTTCAACCTGACATAGATTTTAATTAAAATATTAAATACTTCATGAAAAAAAAATTCTGAGTCCATGCATGCAGTATTTTTAACATAATTTCTTAGAAAGAAATCAGCTGAAAATGGTATTTATTTTTCCACTCACCTCTCGAAAATTATATTCCGCCTTTTTCAGATTGTAATTTCGAGCTGAAAAAGAGAAAAATTTGATGAACAGCGAAACCTGTGTGAGTTGACTACTTGCGGTGCACTACTTTAGTAGTCAACTTAAATAGGTGGTCAACTTATAGAGTTTGAATTATATGATATAGATCTAATTATGTGCCTGAAAATAGCGGTCATCTTAGACAGGTGGTCAACTTACAAGGGTGGTCAACTTTACAGGTTTTACTGTATTAAAAAGTAAAAAGAAATCAATACCTTATTGATAAACCAGAAACATATTAAGCTGTAAGTTAGTACCGCAAGTCAGAGCAAAGGCTTTTACAGTAAAACCTGTAAAGTTGACCACCCTTGTAAGTTGATCAAATGTCTAAGCTCACCGCTATTTTCAGACACATAATTAGATCTGTATCATATAATTAAACCTCTATAAGTTGACCACCTGTTTAAGTTGACTACTAAAATAGTGATCGCAAGTGGTCAATTTACATAGGTTTCACTGTACATGATTATTCAGGGCTGATGAGACGAAAACAGGGCCATATTGTAGTCTTTGCGGTAAACCCCTGAATACATAGCTTAAGTAGCGACACACTCAACCGTCCGCCATCTTGTATCTTTCCGCGGCCTTTTAACTTATCTCGACAATGGAGAATTCCTGAAAGTTTGGTTCTTGAAAAGTCTCTTTTATTGATCGATGTTTACATATTTCTAATCGTAACTTACATGCTTAACAACATCGATGATTTGCTGTCGATGTAACATTTCTAGTAAATAGCCTTTATTTTCATCAGTTTGTTAAAATTCATATTAAATTTTAAAAAGGAGTATCTGAGCTCTCGTGAAGTCCCATGTAAATTATACCCCGTATGAAGATGATTGTTATTGCTATATATTATTATTATTATTATTGTTGTTGTTATTTTTACTAATAATAACAATAATGTAAAAACTATAAAACCACTAATAATAATGATAAGTACTATTATTACGAGAAAAACGACACATAATATCTGCTCTCTAGTATCTTATCTTCAAGGTTGAAAGCTATAGCTTGATGTAGAATAGACAAATATTTTGCACTGCTAACAAATATGAAATTATTTTTCTGAAATCTAAAATGAATCAAGATGGATTGTTGGATGAATTAATTGGATTGGACTGAAAGTCAATAAAGGTGCATTTAAATCTTACCTCTCAACCATTTGAGCAGAATAGCATCTGTGTGGTCCGGAGTCAAAATGTCAAACACATTCTCCCTAAACTAGAGTATAAAACGGTCATTAAGATGCAAGATTCAAACATATAACACATAGTAATTAATATTTAGATCGAACTATTGATATTTAACACATCCTCAAAATCTTTGTTTATATATTATGGTGGTATTGGTTGTATTCATCATTAAGGGGGTCGGGGACAAATTTTGAAAACATGTTTATTAAACAGTTTAGAGTTATGAATTTTTTTGCACTGATTCACCACCTATTTAATAAGCAAAATCATGACATAAATATCGAAAAAAAAAATTTAATTTTTTTAAATGGGATTGTTTTAAATGCGCTAAAACTCAAAATATTCTTCGTAAATTTTCAAATTCTTTTCAAAAACTTATGCACGAATATGTAAGCTTTAATTTTTATTCGGCGATTCAAAAAATATTAATTCAATAGGATATAGAAAATATTTGAAGAAAAATTTGAAGATCCTTTTTTTTTTAATCATATTTTTTGAAGTAAACTTTTTTTTTTATTTTGCCGAGTAAAAATGAAAGTAAACTGTTTGAAAAAGATATAATCCAAATTTCATTACTTTATAATTATCATTTCTTGTCTTATAAGAGTTTTAATGGGAAAAAAACGGGAAAAATTGCATCATGGAGAAAAACGCGTTTAATGTAAAGTTAAATATAATATTAAATGCATGCAACAAAAATAATTATATCTTTCGTTCCAGTTAATATAAAAACAAGATTCAAACGTCCTTTTAAGTACAAAAAAAACGTTTAAAGTTAAATATAATATTAAATGCATGCAGCAAAAATAATTATATCTTTCGTTCCAGTTAATATAAAAACAAGATTCAAACGTCCTTTTAAGTACAAAAAAACTTTTTTTTTTTTTTTTACACGATATAAAAAAAAAAATTGCTAAACTTGACAAGTTTTATGTCCCGGACACCCTTAACAGACCAAGTGCATTCAATAAAAGCTAGCATCCTTTTTTTTTATTTTTGTTCATTTGGCTCTTTTTTTAAACGATCATATTATCTACATCTTATATTCAATAGAACATTCATAACAAGCATTGTTATTACGAAATGGAAAGATTGGGGACCGCAGATTGGACGCCGTTGATTAGGCGCCGGGAACATTGGGCACCGAGCATATCGAGTGCCGGGAACATTGGACCCAATGTGCTCGACGCCCAATGTTACCGGCGTCCAATGTTCCTGGCACCCAATATGCCCGGCGCCCAATGTTCCCGGTGCCCAAAATGCCCGGCACCCGATGTGCTCGTCACCCAATTTTCCCGGTACCCAATATGCCCCGCACCCAATGTTCTCGGCACCCAATGTTCCCGGCGCCCAAAATGCTGTGCGCCCAATGTTCCCGGCGTCCAATGTGCCCTGCGCCCAATGTTTCCAGTGACAAATGTTCCCGGCGCCCAATTGATGGCGCCCAATCTGTGGCAGTTAATCTTCCTAGACCGTTGTTATAAATACAAAAGTTGGCGACAAGTAAAACAGGCTCTGAACCCAGCCAGGCTGATTATGGTCAATATATCGGTACCCGTTTGGGATTAAAAGCACTTTCAAAATTTTGACCCCATTTCAAGAACTGCTGAGTCTATTAAACTTATCTAATTACCTATAAGACAACCTTTTTAATTAGCAATTTTTACAACTATACTTTAAAGTGGAATTTTTGAGAAATAATTCAAAATACAATTTGAAACAAATTCTAACAGTGTTACTTTATTGCTATTTCTGACAAACATTCCGAAATAGTTATTACTTCTTAAACAGCTCTAATACGGTTTAGAACTATTTCAAGCATCATTTACCTGCTTTAGCAAGTCAGCAACATTTTCTGGCGTATCCATATTGAGATTTCTTTTCCTGAAATAAATAAATTTTTAAAAAATGGCATGAATCTTCTGTAAAATGAACATAAATAAACATGTAAATGCGAGGTAATGTCATAGTATTGATGTTATAAAGATCTGTTAACATTTTTTGCCTTGCTGTTTTGTCGGGTATACGAAACTGAGATTTCATCAAAAAAGAAGTCCGAATCCTAGTATATCTCGTCACCATTAGTTCTCGGTTTCGAGTTAAGCCCGTTGCAGATCGATCACGATTCTAGCTGACAATTTATTCCAGTTCACAAAATGCAGGACCGTAAAAATGTTTAGGTCCTGAGGTTTTCTTTTTAAAATCGTAACCTATAGGTGTTCTAATGCGAAAATATCTCGGGTAGACATGTTAAAACTTGCGCGAAAAAATTTCACAGGCTATCAAAGATGGCGGCCATTTTGGTTCACTTGCTCATTATGTATTTTGCAAAAAAACAACCAACAAATTCTGTTTTTAACTGAAGCTTGATTGGTGTAGGAAGTCAGTTAATAAATGTACTTTGTCATAAAAGTACATTTTGTTGCCATTTTCGAATTAGTCCTCAAAATGTTTTCACTTATTTTGCAGTATTATTTGCAATATAACTGGTTGCTGAAGAATGTTACCGGTGAGGGAGCTAAAATAAATAATGAACATTTAAAAATGTGTATAATTTTAGAATTTTTATCTTCGGAAGAGTGGGAGAAAAGCCAATACGTTAATCAAAGTCACGGCAATGCTAGAATTTTCTTTGGTTCTAAAAATTAAATTACTCTACCAGTTGCTAATTCAAGGAAATTATCATTCAATAAAAATACTGCCAACCAAACGATTTAAAACTGTGAAACCTTTTGCGTAAATTAATGTTTTTATTGTGGGATCGTCTTCTGCCAAAACAACTGTTTTCACTATGCTGTCAAATAATAACAGATTTTTTTTAAAGCACTTTTCATAATGCACTCAAAAGGACAAAATAGCTTTTCAGAAAGGACAACTTAAGAATTCCTGTAGTTTTCGAAAATTCCAAGAAAATGACACCACAAACGAAGAAAAGTACGGCTCAAGTCATGAAAAGAATTTATTTATCATTATCTAGTTTTCAATCATAACTTTGAGTGTTGAAACATTCATATTTTTCTTAATGGGAAAGTTTGGTACGAAATGGCTTGAGCAGCACTTTTCCTTGTTTTTGGAGTCATTTTCTTGGAATTTTCGACAACTACAGGAATTCTTAAATTGTCCTTTCTGACCCAGAAAAGTTATTTTGTCCTTTTGAGTGCATTTTGAAAAGTGCTTGGTATTTTTTAAAAAACTCTGTTATTTTATTATTTTTATTGTAAATGTATTTCAGAAATAGAATAATTTTATCACCCTATTTTTCATATAAATGCTCGGTGCTAAAAGGGAAAAAACCTACATACGTGCTTAAAACTTTAAGCACTTGGCACTAAAATTTAACCCTTGTTCCACTCTAGGATTTAAGCTTGTTACTTTCATGCTTGCTTCAGAGAAGCCTTGAATCAAAATTTTCATTATGACTGCTCTTAACGTTACTGTTGCAAGGCAACAAAATTTGTAACAATGGGTTTTATTTATAAACATTAAATAGGGAAATTACACGAAATTTGCTGTTTTCCATCCTAACTGAAATAATAATTTTATTTTAGAATTTTAATTTTTCAGCGCTAAGTTGTACCTTAAGATTAAGTAAATAATTTAGTGAAATTCCGAAGTCACTAAGTGGTCTAGTTGCAGAGATATAGGCAAAACCAGGCCTCAGATTTCTCGGTGACAATCAGGCCAAGTATAATAAAAGTGCTTAAAAAGATTCCATTGCTACAAAATCTTTTTGTCTCATGTTTTAGTCTTTAGTGTTACCTGAAGATAACTGGCGAAACCTGCGCACTTTTCTTCACAGATCTGTAATGCCTTAAATGTAAACACGACATGTCTGATTTTTCAAAAATGGGAAACAATAGATATGCAAACTTTGCTACATGAAGCGTCAAATTTGTTAAGAATAATATCAGTATTTATTCTAGTAACTATACATCTTTATCTTTATTACTAATAATAAAGCTCAAAGCCTCTCTGTCAGGATGTCTAGATGTCTGGATCTTTGTGACGCGCATAGCGTCTAGACCGTTCTGTCGATTTTTATGAAATTTGGCACAAAGTTAGCTTGTAGCATGGGGGTGTGCACCTCGAAGCGATTTTTCGGAAATTCGATTTTGTTCTTTATCTGTTTTAATTTTAAGAACATTTTCCGGAGCAAAATTATCATAAGATGGACGAGTAAATTACGAAATTATCATGACGTGGCATGGGAGAGCGAATGAACATAGCCAATTGGCGAGAAATGCATCATCCATTATTTGTAAATATACAGGCGAACCAAATGACCTTTTAATTTTCTACTACGGGCCGTGCGGGTACCACTAGTAGGTAATAAACATAGCTGAAAAATCCCAGAAACCAACGAAAATTAATCACAAAACTCAAGTAAGGGATGTCGTATAGGATATTCATATTATTACTACTTTTTTTTTTGAGCAATCACGATTGCTTATTGTTCTCACTTGACTGTTTTTGACGTTCCTTTGAGTTTTCCCACCGCCACCCTCCATGCTGCACCTCTAGCGAAAGCCGTCTCCAGGTTGCGTCACTTACTTGCCTACACACACACACGCATACACATACACCTACACACACATACACAAACACATACAAACACATATACACACGCATACACACATACAAACACATATACACACGCATACATACAGACATCCACACATACACACACAAAAACATACACAACTACCCACACATTCATGCCTGCACACAGACACAAACACACATGCCTACACACACATACATATAACCCCTACACACAAACACACATACCCCACACACAAACACACACGCCTATATACACACACTCGTGATTGCGAAAAACATAGTTTGAATTCAAGATGTCAAAATTCAAATTATTATTTTTTTTTTTTTTTAACGTGGACGAACAAAAAAAAAATCTCTGTTGAGCGATTTTTCGCTCACGATTTGAGTCAATTTTTCCTGCCAGACCACCGGTTGAGAATGTCTGCTCAAAAGTATCTATGAGCACCTAATAGGAAGAATCCTCTGTGTGCCCATTGATTTTCTGTCCCCTCCATTTTTTCTTCTTATAACTCCAATATGAACACAATGGAACAGACAAGAAAATGTCTTGAACTGAAGTTTTTACCGCTGATTAGTCGATTAATTTCTTCAAATCGTGATTTATCACATGTTTCTATAAATAGTGTGAAAAAGCTAAGCAATGAAAATATTAAAAATTAAAACTTATTATCATCATTTATTTATTAATGAATTTTTCAGGTGTTTCAGATCATGAAAATTGTCTTCGAAAGATCTAAGGGTAACCTCACAACTGAATCGCTTTCAGGCTGAAAGATTCTATTTTCAGGAGAGAAAAAAAAGGTGAATACGAGACTTATTAAGTATATTTATGTTTTTACTTCCTTTTAGAAAAAAGGAAGTATTGTATTCGTGAAAAAAATTTCACTCAAAAATCGACCTTAATTTCCATTTTGTTTTCATAACATTTTTTATTACTGATCCACTCCTATTAGTCATAGCGTGATGTTTTATAGCCTATAGCCTTCCTCAATCAATGGACTATTCAACACAAAAAGAGTTTTTCAATTCAAACCAGCAGTTCCTGAGATTAGCGCGGTCAAACAAACAAACTCTACTGCTTTATATTATTAGTATAAATAGATAAACGAAACGCTTCAGAAACCGCCTATTCCTGTTAACAAGTTAAGTACATAAGATTAATAAAATTAAAATTAACTAAAACCAAATCAAATTGTTTACTTAGTGTTCTTTTCAAACAGCAATTGAATAAAATATCCTGATTTAAGCTAAGAAAAATCTTTACATGGTATTCATGTTCTGTAATTAAATTTACTTAAAAGCCTTGTCAATAATACTAGTAAATAAATTTAAATTTACCTCTTTCAGGGCCCTAATCCAGAAAAAAAAATCAGTACCATCCTACTTCGGAATGACGTCATAACCGTTTTCACATGGAAATTCCACAACTAAAGATGGTTAGAGTAAAACCTCTGTAAGAGGACAGGCCGACTTATCCAACATTTTGGTTCCATGACAGCTTTGGATCCAACCCTGTTTCTAGTACTTATAATTGGGTTGTTTCCTTCAGTCAAAAGTAGTGCTTTTAGTCACTGAAATTGATAGAATAAGCACAAAAAAAAAACATGGACCCGGAAAATTCTTTTATTTTCCCAACAGTTATTTTTTAATTAATTTTTTTAAATTTCTGATTTTTCAAACAAGGCGTGGGCTTGATGACGTCACAAATGATGCACTATGGCGCATCTTTTTACCGCATTTCCACGTTATGATAATCAAGCAGCGAATTTAAATTGCGCTCAACGCTTGCTATCAACCCTTTCATTGCCAATACACGTGAGTAAAGATGCGAATTAATTTTTTTTTTTCTGCGAACGGCAACACAGAATGGCATTTCATCATTTGTGATGTCATCGGCAAGAAATGTAAACAATGAAAGATCACCGATTTAAGTTTTTTTTTTATTTTAAATATTTAACTTAAACAAATTATTTTAAAAATGGTTAGATTCTATGTTTTTAAGCATGTTCTTTCAGAAAAAAATACTTTTAAAATATTGGAAACGACCCCATTACGTTATAATATTCGCTAGTTGCTATGACTTAAAAAAATTGATGATAAGTTGAGCAAAATATCCCTAAGGGTAAATTTAGAAAGTTAACATAGTTTACAAGTTCAATAAAAGAGCATGGGGAAATGTTTACTGTAATGAACCTCCTTTTTACACCTTACTTGTTTTTAATTTATATTATTTAAATCTTCTTCCCCATTTACAGAATCAAAAATTCCAACATCCATCAGGTAATACATCTATAGCTAGGGCACCAGTTTTCTGCAACGAGGCTTTAGTACAAATACTAATTTTGCTACCCGACAATTTTGGAACCGAAATGTCGGATAAGTCAGCTCGGTATAACTTTGATATACCCCCCCCCCCCCCAAAAAAAAAAAAAAAAAAAAAAAAAATATGCGCCAAATATGGCACTGCTACGGACTTTTTAGTGTTGCTGTTTCTTATTTTGGTTTTGCCAATTTAAGTTTTTTTCAGCTTTTAGGTTTTTGCTGTTGCCAAATTTAGTATTTTCTTGTATTTTGTATCATTTTTTGAGTTTTTTAAAAAAAGTTTTGTGAAAAAAAAAAGGCTCCAAAAACAGGTATTTCCCTTGGCAAGAAAAAAAAAAGTCGCCAAATTTCCGATTTGGGGGGGGTATATCAAAGTAGTTCCGTCAGCTCTTCTTATATAGTAGTGGCCTTAGGTTAGAGGTGTCGCAATTGATCAAGGTTAGCCTTGAACTTTTATTTTTGAACTTTTCCTTCCGTCCACCGCTTTTCGGACCTGAAGTGAACTGAGGGAGATAAAAATAAATAGAATCGATGGAACACCGAAAATGATTTTAATACAGTCCGATTTGTAAAGCTTGTTATTTGAAGTTGTAAATATTTGTTATTATATTGCATTTTTTCGTTTAGATAGTACTGTGAATTTTTTTAGTCAATTTTAATAACTCTCTATGCAGTTAGAGATGCAAACGCACAGAAAGAATCGGCAAATGGTAAGATTTTTGGAACTACTTTGATATACCCCCCCCCCCAATCAGAAATTTGGCGACTTTTTTTTCTCGCCAAGCAAAAAAATTAATGAAATCCAAAAATTGTTGCCACAAAACTTTAAAAAAAAACTCAAAAATGGTACAAAATACAAGAAAATACTAAATTTGGCAATCAGCAAAAACCTAAAAGTTGAAAAAAACCTAAATTGGCAACACCAAAATAAGAAACAGCAACCCTAAAAAGTCCGTAGGGAGTGCCAGATTTGGCGCGTAATTTTTGGGGGGGGGTATATCAAAGTTATACCAGATTTTTACCTATAATTTAAACTTCAAGATACCGATTAGTACAAGAGGGGGGGGGGGGGTATGATGTCAGCAGAATTCTAGGAACTAATTTGATATATCCCCCAAATCGGAAATTTGGTGACTTTTTTTTTTCTCGCCAAGCAAAATATCTGTTTTTGGCGCCTTTTTTTTCCGAATGAATGAAATAGCGCTAAAACATATATGAAATCCAAAAATTGTTGCCACAAAACTTGTTTAAAAAAAACCTCAAAAAATGGTACAAAATACAAGAAAATACTAAATTTGGCAACAGTAAAGACCTAAAAGCTGAAAAAAACCTAAATTGGCAACACCAAAATAAGGAACAGCAACCCTAAAAAGTCCGTAGAGAGTGCCAGATTTCGCGCGTAATTTTTGAGGGGGTACATCAAAGTTATACCGAATTCTAAAGGTTTTTTTCTTGAATAAGGCCGATAAATTTTAAGAAATTTCTTTTGAAGATGTAGAAGCCAGAAAATAAACGTCCCTCAAGCTCTTTCAGAGTAAGTAGCTCTGGTTGAAGATAAAAGTAACAAAATGACGAGTGAAATACGTACCAACAATTTTCAATTTTCCAATACGGTGAATAACATATCCTAATGGAATGAAGTAATCTCCTAGAAATGTTTGACTTCTGTTTGTAGTATTGGTCAAACTTCAAACTTTTCGCCCCGTCTTCTGTCCCCCTCCCTTTTTCTTTTTATCTCTTCAATATGAACACAATGGAACAGATAAGAAAATGTCTTGAATTGAAGATTTTACTGCTGATTAGTCGATTAATTTCTTCAAATCGTAATTTATCACATGTTTCTATAAATAGTATGAAAAAGCTAAGCAATGATAATATTAAAAATTAAAACTTATTATCGTCATTCATTTATTAATGAATGGGGTCGTTTCCAAAATTTTTAAAGTATTTTTTTCTGAAAGAGCATGCTTAAAAACATAGAATCTGACCATTTTTTAAATAAATTCTTTAAGTTTAATATTTTTAAAAAATTACTTAAATCGTGCTCTTTTATCGTTTAAAACTTCTGCCGAAGACATCACAAATAATGAAATGCCATTCAGTGTTGCCATTCACGGTCCAAAATATTTGAATCGCATCTTTACTCACGTGTATTGACAACGATAGCTTTGATATCAAGAGTAGTGCGTAATTGTAATTCGCTTCTTGATTATCATAACGTGGAAATGCGGTAGAAAGATTCGCCATAGTGCATTATTTGTGACGTCATAAAGACTACGCCTTGTTTGAAGAATCGGACAATTTAAACTAGTATGTTGTGGCCATCACGAAACTTTCTTCCATATTACTTTTTTTTTTTTCTGATCCCTCCCCATGCTTGACGAGGAAACAATATTCCCAACAAAAACAAAATTACACATGCAAAAACTGGACGACCATCCCAATGTCTGAATTATTGCAAAAGCAAAGCAAAGAGCGAAAATTGAAAGTTATTTTAAAAGCTTTGCTTGAATTAATTAAAAATATTTTATTTGTTAACAAACATAAGATGGCAACAGTTAAACATTTTAAATCATTGAGATAATATTTCCGATCATTTCCATACAATTAAAATCACGAGAAATACGCAGACGATAATCTATTACGATTTATCTTTCTTATTGTTCATAATTAAAGCTATTTTTATTCGCAAAAAAAAGAAAGAAAAATTAATTTCAATTTTGACATCTTGAACTCAAATTATGTTTTTCGCAATCACGAGTGTCTGTATGTAGGCGTGTGTGTTTGTGTGCGGGGGGTATGTGTGTTTGTGTGCAGGGGGTATGTGTATGTGTGTGTAGGCATGTGTGTTTGTGTCTGTGTGCTGGCATAAATATGTGGGTAGTTGTGTGTATGAATGCGTGTGTGGGGGGGGGTGTATGTGTATATGTGTGTAGGCATATGTGTTTGTGTCTGTGTGCAGGCATGAATGTGTGGGTAGTTGTGTGTATGTGTTTGTGTATGTGTAGGTGTCTGTATGCATGCGTGTGTATACAAGTGTGTAGGTGTATGTGTGTGTATGTGTTTGTGTGTGTGTAGATGTGTATGTATGCGCGTGTGTGTAGGACATGGATACAACCTGGAGACGGCTTTCGCTATAGGAGCGGCATCGTGAGGATCCGGTCGACGGTGATGCTGCGGAGGGTGCTGGTGGGAAAATAAAATGATAGGACGCCAAAAACAGTCAAATGAAAGCAATAAGCAATCGTGATTGCTCAAAAAAAAAAAAAAACACCTCTTGGAGCGATTGGCGTCAAAATTAAACCGAAGCCTGTTTACATATGGATTCACATATATTCCAAATTTCAACCATTACTTCTTGAGATAGGGCACTCACAATGGAAAAAAAGAACGGGCGATTGCGCTACCCCCTTTTTAGCTGTTGACACCAAAATAAAATCAGCTCTTATACCCACTAAGGGCTATTTGCCGATAAATTTTTCTTTCATTCCGTTCATTATTTCTTGAGATACAGCAGTCACAATTGACGACAAAAAACGTTCTATAGTTCAACCCCCGTTTGAGTTATTGACACCAAAATTGAATCAGCAGCTGTTCCTGCTAATGGCAACACATGGACAAAATTTTGTTTGATTCCGCCAGTTATTTCCTGAGGAAGAACAAGCACGCGCAACTCAAAAAACGTCCCATTGCTCCACCCCCTTTGGAGGAACTCGCGCGAAAAACCAATGGGCACAAGTTCACATAGCGGCACATATGTGTACCAAATTTCGTTCAAATCCATGCGGTAGTTTTTGCTGTGGAGCGGCCACAAAAAACTGGTCACACACAGACGTGACACACATACACACACACATACATACACACACACACACACACACACACAGACAGACAGACATTTTCCAAAAATAGTCGAAATGGACTCAGCTCACCTCAAAACGTTCGAATCCGTCAAAATTCGAAATTCGAAAATTTGCACGAATCCAATACTTTCTTCTATATATTAGATACTAGCAAAAATACCCGGCGTTGCCTGGGTCAGTAATAATTATGAGAAAAAATCGTTACTTGCTTTTTTTTTTTCTGGTTTAAGTGAAAGAATTTAAAACACATCTTTTTGACATGATTAAAAGTAGAGTTTCTTCCTTACCCGTAAAAGTAAAATAGCAATAAGTATAAAGAACAAAATAGTATTGATTTAGAAACGAAAGCACTATATTTAAGCATATACAAATTTCCAAAACATGAAATTATTCTTCTCATGTTTAAAAAGATTAATCTGTTGATACTATTTTTTTTAACATGGAGTCTAAAACCTTCTCTGTATTGCTATTGACGTTGCTCGTAATCCCCTTATACTTGCTTTAGTTATTTTGGGAAATTTCAAACAATGTGAGCTCTTGGTGCGATTTTGCCGAATTTGCGGGAATCGTTTTGGGATACCTTTGATGATGCTCCCTCCTTCTTTCCTTACTTTGTAAAACGATCTATTAATTTTCGTTACAAAGATGTTATCGCCAGGTGCTGAGATACTTTTGGTCACCATAAAATGGCGCTAAAGAGTTTCATCCGAAATGTTTCCAAAATAAGTAGTAAAATTTTGCGATTGTTTGAAATTGTGCAAAAATGAAAAATTAATGGAAGTTTTTGTGCTGTTTATGGATTTGCCTAATTTAGTTGCTGGATTATTTAACACAGTAAAAAAAGTTTTTTAAAGATTCTTTGATTGGCGATATTTTGTTTACATGGTGAAAACTGAGAAACATTATGACGTAGTCCTCGGCTTCAAAAACAGCGACATTGGAAAAAACTGCCAAATGCATCAGCTACGGAAATATTTCCCCAAAAATTTTGGCGATCTGCTGGTTGATTGGATAATGAGTAGGTGTTCAATCAGCATAAATAATAATAAAAACCATTAATTACATTAAAGTTCCGTTTAAATGGAAAATCATCAGCCAAATCATGAATTATTTGCCAATCTTGTGCAAAAATCTTACTTCAAGATTTGACTTGAGAAAAGCCTTGAACAGTCACGAAAAGCAAAGATAGTCAACAATACAACAATAGTCGCTATCGACAGGGAGTTGAGATGATACACTAAATACTGTATTGAGTTTAGGAAAGCCTTCGAACATGGAACTAAAAAGCTCATAACTCGTTTTTTATTCTACCTAGAAATTTCGAATAAGTGAAGCAGAAAAATCAGAGCTTTCGATGGACATATAATGTAAAATGTGCAAGTATTTTTTCATCCCTATATTACAGAATTTATACGAAAATTGTATTTTATTGCTCCCCTAAGGGGTTTTTTGCCCCCATAACGGGACGAAAACTACCCTATGTGTTATTCTGATGCATAAGCTATATTATTGTAAAGTTTCATCAAAATCCGTTCAGTAGTTTTTGCGTGAAAGAGTAACAAACATCCGTACATCCATACATCCATACATTCATACAGACAAACTTTCGCATATATAATAGTAGTAAGATAGAAGAAAGTAAAAATTAATTAAAAAATGAACTGTTTTTTCTTCTCTCAACTCTGGTTTCTGTTCATGTAAAATTCGCAAAATTTTCAGCACGTGAACTCGCACGGATATCTTCATTTTCGCGAAAATTACGGCCAGAAAAAACAAGTGTTTTTACGGCATTTCCTTTCGGCTAACTGCCATTAAACTGCGAAGGTATAAAACCTATATGAAATAAGCAAAGTTGAAACTTCTAAAAGTACGCTGTTTCGTTTTTTTAAATACGGTGAAAACCCGATTTTACGTTGCTGAAAGGACTGGGTTTTGAAAAAACGTAAAATGCGGAAAATAAATAGAAAGCAAAAATCAAACAGAAAAACCTAAGGGTAGTAAAGGTGATTCTTTCAAAAGGTGTAATACCTATATTTTACGAGAAAGAACATTATCATACATAACCATTGTGTTAGATCATTTTAACTAGTGATGTTCCGGATATCCGTATCCGCGGATATCCGAGGGAAAATAAAGATCTGTATCCGTATCCGTTACTTTTTTGGCGGATCTTATACGGATCATTTCGATTCTAAAAATTTCTAAATATTTGAATAAAAGACTCTTAAATTCCGTTTAAATTAGGTTTTATTCCCTATTTAAATTATAAGGTATCATTTCAGAAGCCAATTTGTATCCCCCCCCCCCCCCCGTTGCAAAAAGGAAGGGGAATTAAGTTTTAAAAGTGTGTATCAGTGTGTCTTTTTGTGCACCGTAGCTCCTAAACAGATGAACCGATTATGATAGTTCATTTTTCGTTCAAAAGTTGACTTGATTGAAAGAGTTCTTAGCTTGGCCTCGTTTTTGTAAAACTTTAATTACCGAGAGATATTAATTAAAAACCGACTTAACATTTTTCACAATTATGGTAGAAAAAATTTACCCGTACGTTAAAAATATGTTGACCCTAATTGAAAGAACGAAGTTTTCTGCGTTTGATATTTATTTGAAACTTCTAAGTTATGTACAGTAGGAGTAGGAACTATAATCTTGTTAAGTAAATTTTAAATGCAATTCTAAGTCTTTATACGCGTGATTGGTAGCGATTTCATAGTCGGAAGATAAGGAGAAAAAGCTCAATGATTTAAAATTTTTACCTGCTGTCGGTTCATGTTTGTTCACAAATGGGGTAATCTGACCCGCGAAATTCATCTTAATATGAGGTCGGCTCTCTGGAATATGTTTTGTTTTTTTAATTTTTAATTAGTATTAGTTTTTATTGATTTGGGGTTTCTGTTATTCTTCATTTTTGTTTTTCTCGGCATCCTTCAAAAAAAGTAAGACTAAATTCTCTATTTACTGTTTGTAAAGGTGTTCCCGGCTCTGTTATTCTGTCGGTCGGAGTCATTTGGGTGGAATGGGTCAGCGCTGCATTTATGCTGAAATAAAATGCGAAAAATTATTTCTAGCCTGTCCGGTAGCAGCTTTACACTCTTGCTCCTGTATCCTACATCTATCGAGTTAGCTAGAAATGATTTTTTACATTCCATCTAAGCATTAATGCAGCGCTGGCCCATTCCTTCCAACTCTCCCTCAATTTTAACGGAGATTTCATTAAAGAGTAAATCATAGTCTTGATTATATTTTGGCCGCAATTAACATTTTTAGAAGAAATTGCCATTATTCTGACAGGATCACCTTCCGTAACAAATTTTACACTTGGATAGTTGATTTTGGTAAAAACAAATTGAGATCCGTATCCTCCGATCTTGACACTAATGATCCGTATCCGTATCCGCGGATCTACATTTTTAACGATCCGGCACATCACTAATTTTAACACATTTGATTGCGAATCTGGGTGTTAAGGTTGAAAATAATCCGTAAACGTGTTTTTTTTTTTTTTTTTTGTCATTGAGTTTAAAGTAAATGCAGCATCTTCTGGGATTGAAATAATTTGCAAGTTTTTCTTCTATTCTTTATGAGAAAGACAATAGTCTTTCGTTATTTGTAAGCTCTTCAATGCAATATTGAAAGAAGGGACAAGCTGTGCTTCTGGTTCTTCTTGTTCATCTTCATTGGTGGACAAAAAGTCCATAAGGTCGGCTACGGATGGAGGAGTAAGCATTTTTTATTTGTTAGCTTTCAGCGACATATTTTAAAAAAGCACAAATGAAACATATTGCTTATTTGAGAACATTTTTTTTTTATTTTAATTTCCCAAGGAACACGCAAAATGCGGGAAATTCATAAATAACAAAGTTACAATCCGGGTTAAATTAACATTTGTACGGAAAAACTGGCACCTGATTTTAAAAAAAATGGAATACAGAAAAAATGTTAATTCGGGGAACGTAAAATTGGGTTTCACTGTATAAATAAATATTTCTCCCTATTCATAGTCCTACTTCTATGTTACATAAATATTAGCTGTAATCAATAGACTGATTAATTTTTGGAAAACTTACACCACCGAACATAAAGTAAAGAATTTGATAATGGTTTACTTTTGCCGAAATGTTCCAGTGTCTTAAAGTCCTATGCCCCTTCCTCATTCGATAAGAACGTATTACGTAATCGGTCTGGAAATTCGATGAGACAACGTCAGAAACCTAGGAAGTAGAAAATGAATGGAACGCCTTTTCAATGACTGATAACAGATAACTGATAATTCGGCATTGTTGGTTCAAATTTTGTTTGCACTCCAAAAAGAGAAAGGAAAATCGCTTACTTTCACTAAGATTACTTTTGAACTGGCGGATTTAAGTGATTGAAAAGATAGTTTCGTCGGGTAGAAATACAGTGGAGCCTCCATATATCGAACTTCCACATATCGAAATTTTCTATATATCGAAATCCCAGCAAATTTCAATGTTCATTACATAGAAAAATTGTTTCTATATATCGAAGAAATCTCTATATATCGAAATTTTTTTCAAGACATTCATAGATTTTTTTTTCCACTTTAGACTGTTTGTCTCATGAAAAATAAAGGTTAGGAGAGAAAATTATGTCTACTAAAGGTTGCTAAGAAACTCATAAGAAAGCTGGGTTTGAGGGGTGTGTAGATAGGTCGTTGTTCCGTTCTGGAGTTCTTACATTCCCTCGAGTTTATTTCAAATCTTAGTTGTAACCAGTAAGAGTGTAAAATCAGTTTCAGTTTATTCTTTTTGTCTGTTGATTATCATTCCTAGTCTCTTTTTAGCTTCAGTAAAAATCATTCAAGTAGATTGTTTTTTTACTTTTATCTCAATAACATTGTCAAAATGAAAATCCCCTCATGTTGCGAATCAAGTTGAACTGCCGAAGAATGACGATGTATGAAGGTACAAAAATATAATTTCTGTTAATTTTTTCAGTTATTAACTTTCGTTCAATCCGAAGCTCGCTTAAATTAGAAATTGGGTTTCATGCACGAGAATGAGCTTTAATTTTAATGTTTTAGGAGATTTTTTATAATAAAATAAGATAGTTTTCTATATATCGAAATTTCTTTATATATCGAATTTTTTTCCAGCAATTTTCTACTTCAATATATAGAGGTCCGACTGTATGTTGACGAAGGAGCGCATTGCCCTCCCCCCCTTCCTCCGGAGTTATTGAATTCAAGCCGTATTGATGAACCTCTAACTTCAATACAGACTGTATGACCTCCTACCTCACCCTAGAGAAAGTCCTACTTTATGCACTAGTAAATCACGGCACCATTGAGACAAAATAAACTGGAGGGAGTGAAGGCTTTTGTTCGTGAAGCAAAGACCCCAAGTAACGTGATAGGTTTTAAAGCAAAGCATTCGAAGAAATCAGATTTCTTTCGCTAGCTTCACGCAAAACGTGCCTATACTATTCGTCGTTGTTGAGACACGTGACTTGGGTCTTTGGGTCACCTTTTGCTAAGTCAATGATTGGACTCAAGGACGCCCATATGGGCGGGCAAGTGGGGGGTCAAGCCCCCCCCCGCCCCTTAACATTAGAAAATCCTTGCTTTTAGTACTTTTTTCTTTGCCAAAATCTAAAAACATTTCTTCTCCAGCCGTTAATAAATAAGTTATTAAAAACGTCAAATTGTAATAACTCGAATCTGCTCTAAAATCAGTTTCCATGGGGAAAATATCCTGTTAAACCATGGGGAAAATATCCCAGCCCCCCCCTTACAATTTTGCATATGGGCGCCCTTGATTGGACTTGCTCCCTCTATTTACTAATTCCTGCTCTAAGCAAGGCACTGTGCTACAGCAGAATGCAATGAAAAAAAACTGTCAAATAATTTTAATTTGAAATTGTCCGCATGTGTGATTTTCTCACTTCGAGATTACAATTTAAAATAGAAAAAAAAGTTTTTAATTCAAGAAATCAAAAAAGAAAAAGAAAGATGATATTAATTTGAATTTTTGGCATCTTGAATTCAATTTGTTTTTCGCAATCACGAGCGTGTGTGTGTATGAATTCGCGTGTGTGTTGTGTAGGCGCATGTGTGTGGGTGCGTGTTGTGTATGCAGTGCTGTGTGCGTACGCGCGCGTGTGTGTGTAGGCGTTCGTGTGTGTGTGGGTGCGTGTTGTGTATGCAGTGCTGTGTGTGTGCACGCGTGTGTGTGTGTGTAGGCGTTCGTGTGTGTGTGGGGTGCGTGTTGTGTATGCAGTGCTGTGTGTGCACGCGTGTGTGTGTGTGTAGGCGTTTGTGTGTGTGTGTGTAGGCGTTCGTGTGTGTGTGTATGTAGGTATATGTGTTTGTGTCTGTATGCAGGCATGAGTGTGTGTATGTGTAGAAGTGTGTGTTTGAGTCTGTGCGCAGGCATGAGTGTGTAGGCGTGTGTGTGTGTGTATGCGTGTGTGTGTAGTATATGGACGCAACCTGGAGACGGTCTTCGCTAGAGGAGCAGCATCGTGGGGCCGGTCGACACGACGGTGGTGCTGGCAGAGGGTGCTGGTGGGAAAATAAAATCATAGGAATTCAAAACAGTCAAATGAGAACAATAAGCAATCGTGATTGCTCAAAAAAGAAAGAAAAGAAACTTTTTGTTAAATGTTTGTCTACAAATGATGTCACGCTTAGAATTGCGATTGTTAATGACGAAGGGGAGGGAGGAGGTTACAAGAAGTGTGACATCACTCATTTTTGGGTCGGAATAAAACATTTTTATGTTTCAGGATAAATTTGTGGCAAATGACAATGGGAGGGGAAGGAGTAAGGTAAAGTATTACACTTTATGACAAAAAGAGGTATGAGTTGAAAAAACTGAAAAGTCAACGCTTAACAGGACTGCCAAGTCTCGTTCGGTTTTTTAAACAATTTAGAAGCTTGGTACTGTTTGACAACGGATTGTATGTAATTTGGCAATCTGCCAAGTAAAGACGATTCCATCTGAATGACTCTAACAGGGGAGAAGGGAAAGTAACGATGGGATTTTGATGCACGCGTTTTATAATGTCACTAGTGCCTTATTCATTTATTGCATTCTCAAAAATAAAATAAGGGGAAAGAAAAATAGTTACCATGGAAACAACAAAAAGAAAATAAAATGTTTTCATTTCGTTCAGGAACGTAAAAGCAAAATGGTAAAAGCTCCAAACTTTGTTGTGAATAAATAAATCAATTAATTTTTGCCGTGAGAATATAGATCAGATATACTTTAGATTAAAAAGTGTTGATGTGAGCAAATTTTCATTTTTACAGAACTAAGGCTAAATAATAGAGAAGCAAAAGTGCACATGTGAAACAAACCAACTAACATCCCTATAAACGAATAGATACGTCCATTTCCGCCTATAAACCGGATATTAGCCTTTCCATGTAATCGATGGTCAGACAGTACCTGTCATTTCAGCGACTCTTGAACAACTAATTTAATTGGTTTATGGTATTTAGGTGCAGCGACTAGTCTTGGCGGCAGTCAGCCCCCGTGACGTCAGCAACTTTGCAATGTACGGAAGCAGAAACAGGTTTTCCAGTATCATATACCCAAGGTAATTGCTAACGACCAACGATAGGCCTTTGGCATTGATTGGGTTTATCGCCCCTGGAAGCCAATGATTTTCCAGTTTGAGGCCATCAGCATCTGGTCAAAGTTACATAGAAACTGCTTATTTGGCGCTACCATACATTAATTTCTCCTTTTAAAAGATTTCTAGGATTATCTTTTGAACTGCGCATTTGTCATTTGCGGTACAAGGATATTATATATATTTACATTAAATTACAAACAGGTGTGCAAAAACTAAGGAGCAAATTGAAAGATCAGCATATCTGCGGAACGAAAATGCAGAGTGGAGTGAAAGTCTTATCAGTAGCTCGACTTGGGTCAGGCACACTGCGAATATATGCAGCTTGACGTGGTGGGGATTGTCGGAGCGAGGTAAAAAAATAACACTGGCGGTTTGAGCTCGGTGTCTGGAAGAGCGATTGCACTGCATGCATCAGTTTAAACGACGTCGAGTTGCTGTCTCCGTGTTAACTCAATTAAGAGTTCGGAACAACTCATCAAGGAATTTGCCACTTTAGACGGCATCTGGATGATTTCAGCTGATGAGATCAAATCTTTAGAAAATTGACATTGGTCGAAGCGTGAGTGCAGAAGTCGACATTGCTCATAGTATCGTTTCACGGAGAACATTTCAAACGGCACAGCTGTCTGACGGTGTCCGACGAACAGCACATTGTCCACAAACAACCACAGCAACAGATGGCCAATATGTTGCCCAAAAGGCAAGAAAAAAGAGGCGGCAGACATCGGGAGAAATAGTAAAGCACATACAACAGGCTATTTTACAAAGGATATCGCGTCTTACCTCGACCTACCAGCAGCATAGTGGTGATCTGTTTTCCCGATGATCTATACGGTGTATCTTTAACACCCACTCATCGCAATACGTTCCATGTGGTACCGGGATGCATATAAGCAACCACTACTCAGCTAGGGCCCAGGTGATAGGTTTGGGACTCCTGATTGCCCAGTCGAAGCAAATGCGTCGGCCATGTTTTTTTCTCCAATCCAATGCATATGAACGAATTCCGTTCATCCAAAGTTATGGATTCACATATAAATATTTTTAATCCCCCCCCCTCCCATCGAGTAATATCTAGAAGATCTTGTTTTAAAATGAAACAATAATTACTGTTTCGATAAAAGAGATGGATGACGTTTTTACGTGACAGCAAATGAGCAATCTCCAAATTTTTACATGATCTCTAGCCAAGTAAAGGTTGATTATATGCTACCGGGATCCCCCAAAATGGGCAGCTAATCCATGGAGTCTAATCCTCTTTACGGTTGATGGCAGATTAAGCCTGAATATCGATTCTAGAAGCATACGCATCTGGGGAGAGCATGGACGCACAATAATCCGTCCAACACTATCAAAAGGAACGTTTAAAGGTCTCGAAGTGCTCATTTGGGAAGGAATCGTGATTAGTAACCACACAGATAGTCAAATCTTCGAAGGAGGTTCAATCACTGACTCCCGATGTTAAAACGAGGTTCTCTTTCCTTAGGTGCTCATTTTTAGAGGTGCAGTGAATCTTCACATCCTTTTCATGAACGACAAAACCCCACCATATTCCACGGTTGCTGTCAAAGAGCCGTTGGAGAGTGAGAATACTGAATACATGGATTCGCCGGCTAGGTCTCCGGATCTAAATCACATCGAGCATTTGAGGAGCTTTCATTAACATTGCTTACCCAATGATACTGGTGAATTGATTTGACAACTCATTGACAACATTACTGTCAGATCATCGTTTTCATGGAAAAGCTAATATCCGGTTTATAGGCGGAAATGAACGTATCTATTAGTTTATAGGGGTGTTAGTTGATTTGCTACAGATGTATACTTTTGCCTCTCTATTATTTAGCTTTAGTTTTGTAATAATAAAAATTTGCTCTCAGCAACATATTTTTAATCTAAAGTACATTCGATCTATATCCTTACGGCAAAAATGAACTGATTTATTTATTCACAACAAAGTTTTGACCTTACCATTTTGCTTTTACGTTCCTGAACGAAATGAAAATATTTTCTTTTCTTTTTGTTGTTTCCAGGGTAACTAATTTTGTTTTCCCTTATCTTATTTTAGAGAATGCAATAAATCAATAAGGCACTAGTGATATTATAAAACTAGTGCATCAAAAAAAATCCCATCGTTATTTTCCCTTCTCCCCTGCCAGACTAATTCAGATGAAATAGTCTTTATTTGGCAGATTGCCAAATTACATACAATCCGCGGTCAAACAGTATTCAGGATTAGCACACGATGTAAAACTTACACAGCAGAAGTTCATATTCTCAACTGTAGAGGGTGGATGTTTCCTGCTGAACACCTGCCACGAGAAGATTTCGACTTTCCGTCCCATTGCACTATGCTACTTTTTCAGCAAAGTTTATCTTTAAATTTTTGATTTATTTTTTGGAAAGTGCGCTTTGAGGATCTTATGGTTTTATTTCTTAATTTGGAAAGTTTTTGTGCAGCGTTACATTGAGAAAACTGTTTCACCATTAATTGCATTTTTAGAGGGAAATATTTTTTGGAGGGAGATCGAAAAGATCCGAATAACCAAGAACAGGTAGGAACATATGGCGGCAAACGCAATGATGACAAACCACATGCACGCAAAGCTATAACTGAAGGATGAGAAACAAGTCTCAAATTTAGTATAAAAATGAATTTATACACAACATTTTAATTTCTCAATAAAGGTTTAAAGCAATAATTATTATTTGTGATCGGTTGCTGACTTACAAGCGGTACAGCGACAACATAGCAACCGTGGCAATAACGAGCCATTCAGAGAAGTTTTCATCGATCGCTGCATTGTCGTTGCGACGCATATATTTTGTAAGAAATTATGTGCTCCACGTGGTTACATTGCGTAAAACTTGACAGGGATCCCAAGATTAATAACTCGGGATCTCCATAATTGCGCAATGGGGCTTTACGCGATTGACTTCTGCGCAGATGCATGAGAGCGCCTGAGTTCATATGGCTATAGGCAGCTATGAAGGCATAACTGCAAAGAAAAATCTCCTGACCGAATAGCGGGATAAATTTATGGATATCTCTTGACCGCTATTCGGGATAAAGGGCAAATTGGCTGCCCATCATGTATACTGTTTCCGTATATAGAAAATAAATTAGTTTGTGTGTTGTGAATGAACGTAGTCTCTTCAATTCTCTCCCTTCTAAAAGTGATACATGAAAAATATGTTAAAGAAGAAGGGGCGAAAATCCTCTTCATATTTAGACTAGAGCCGCTATTAGATAGACCGACGCATCAGCTTAAGTTTAGACATTTTGGATCGGATTTTTCATTGTTGCGGAGCTAGGGTTACCAGAGCAAAGTTTCGTGTTTCGCCAAACTAGCCAAAAATAATACTTTATTTAATAAACAATTCACGTGCCGCTAACAATCGATCAAAGTGAACAATCATCAAACGCGATAACTTACAAAAAAAAAAAAAAATCCATCAAACACGAGCTTTGATTTGAGTGTGTTGTGAAGGTTTATAACAACACCCTAATTTTGTATAAGAATTTGACTCCATTATTTTATAAAAATCGACAAAACTTTATTTACATCACATATACTTCAAGAAGTCGTCATTTTTATTTTCTCAAGACCAAAATTCGTGGAACACGATCTCGTGCGTCTTTTTCACTTTTTTTAATTACGTGTTGCCATTCGGCAGTTTGTGTTAAATAGAAATAAAATAATTAAATTTAAGAATTAAAAGACATTAAAAATATGGATGAAAATATAATACTAGAGAATTATCATTACGTGGTAATAATTTTGACCGAGAAGGGCACTTCAGATTCATAATGACTGAACTTAAGCTGATGCGCCGGCTCTTGTATATAGGGGCCTTAACTTAGACCATCAGGTCGCATCCTGCTTAAATAACCACTTTGAACTAAGGCCCCTATATATACGAGCCGACGCATCAGCTTAAGATTAGCCATTTTTGGATCGGAGCGCGTGTTTGAGTGGTTGTCTTTCTGGCGAGTTATCACTCTTGGTGATTGTTCACTGTGAGCAATTATTAGCGGCACGTGACTTGCTTATTAAATAAAATATTATCTTCGGCAAATTTGGCGAAATCCGAAACTTTGCTATGGTAACCCTAACAGTGCAACAATGAAAAATCCGATCCAAAATGGCTAAACTTAAGCTGATGGGCCGGCCCATCTATAAAGCGGCTCTACTATGAACCAATCTTGAAAACATTGCGTAAAATTTATCTTTGTGTATTGTGTAACAAATTTGAACTGTTTCGCATTTGTCAGTTTCTGGGCATGTAGCGCGTGAGCATTAGGTTTGCGACCATAAATTCCTCTACGGTTCTTGCTCGTTCGCGATGGCGCACTCAGGAGTTTTTCCTGGGAGGGGCGAAAATATTTCGGATACGTGAAAAAGGGCAAAATCAGCATTTTTTCGGCCCCTCCCAGATTCATGTAGACTTTTTATATTTTCGAATTAGTAAAGTTTTATTACACAGTTTTTATTTTAATTATAAACTGACTGACTTTTAATTATAAACTTTATTTTAATTATAAACTTTATTTTAATTATAAACTGACTTTGAAATAAAATTTCAGTGAAGATTGCATTTTTTTTTTCCTTCTGTTCTCAATGCTCTCGCTTTCTATCTATCGAAGTACAAAATTAGTTTAAATTAATAAATTATGAAAGACACACAGCAACCTAATTATGCTCAAATAAAGAAAAAAACATTGAACAAAGATAAATGCAACAAATATTATCTTTAAAAAAGAAAAGAGGTCGATTCCTCTATGGAGAAAATATTATTTTGGAAAAAGTTTTTTACAGTAGCTGTATTTTATGAAGAGTTATTTTCAACCATTTCAAATACAAATACAAATACAAAAGTGACGACCAGCAACAGGCTCTGGGCCCAGCTAGACTGGTCCTAGTCAATTTCGTAAAATTTCCAAAATTGAAGTCCAAAAAACTCAACTTTAGTCCTTTTCTTTGGTCTGATCAAGAGGGTCATGGTCATTTCTGAATTGCTTCCGATGTATGTGAGGGGTTTAAGCTCCTTAGCACCCTCCGTGGGTGCGCCACTGGCTCGTTGAGACGTATTCATTAACTCGGTAAAGTTTTTTCGTGCTTTTCAGAATAAACCTGTATATTTCTTACGAGTCCAATAGTTATTCAATTTTTAAATCCCCTCCATTAACCGAATGTTCCAGCAAAAATCTAAAAATCGAAAAGTATTATTACTGTTCCTCCGACTACTAAAGTTAATAAGTTGGTGTTCAACTCCCAGATGGCAGCACCAAGAGACTCGCGAATTTAAGCATGTATTTTGAGTTTAATTAGTATGTAAAGGTAAAGCACTTAATTCCCATTGCCCTAATTTTACTATGATGAAAATATCGATGAACGATGATTTTGCGAGCTGAAAATTTTGTTGATTTTATGTGATGTGATGTTAGGTTGGAGGTTAAAAATTAATTGTACTGCAAGCCGATGTGAACAAGTAACGGTGAATATCTTTTCTCATCCGTTGATCTTTCTCTCTGTCGACTGCTGTCATTGATTTGTCAAACTCAAAACAATTTTTACTCCATATTATCTAAATTTGCAAATATAACTCCAAAAAAGGTTTTGTTTGCCTATTTTGTTCCTGATATCTCTGTAATTCCAATTATTCCTTATGTGGCCGCAATGGGGTAGTTTCCTTCAGTCAAAAGTACTACTTTCAGTCGTTGAAATGGATTGAATGAGCAAAAAAAAAAAAAAAAAAAACATGGACCTAGAAAATACTTTCATTTTCCCAACAGTTTTTTTTAAAATTAATTCTTTTAAATGTCCGATTTTTCAAACAAGGCACGATCTTTATGACGTCACAAATGATGCACTTTGGCGCATCTTTCTACTATTTTTCCACGTTATGATAATCAAGAAGCGAATTACAATTGCGCTCTACGCTTGCTATCAACCCTATTGTTGCCAATACGCGTGAGTAAACAGGCGAATTAAATATTTTGGACTGTGAATGGCAACACTGAATGGCATTTCATCATTTGTGATGTCATTGGCAGAAGCGTTAAACGATGAAAGAGATTTAAGTAATTTTTTAAAAATTACTTAAATCTCTTTCATCGTTATCGTAACTTAAAGAAATTATTTAAAAAATGGTCAGATTCTATGTTTTTAAGCATGCTCTTTCCGCAAAAAATACCTTTAAAATTTTGGAAACGACCCCATTATCCCTAAAATTGCAGAATTTTTTATATACTCGAAATTTCCTCGGACCCCCTAAAATTGAGGATTTTCTTTTCCCCACTTAAAAGGGAGTCCTGCATCACTTTCTTGATACCATTCCCCGGCTTAAGATTAGTCCAAAAAGGATAGCATTGCACACATGCTTTTTACTTATTTTTTACACAGTAAAATATAAGTAAAAAGTTTGGATTTAGGTATCAGAGAAAAGAGAAATATCGTAGTGGGAAAAAAAAGCTGAGTATGACTTTTTTCACCACCGACAGAAAAGGGACCAGATATGTCTCAGGGAAACGTCAAGTCTAAATCCGGCGTAGAATGTAAAAATCTAAAAAGCGAATGAAAAGAGAAGTAAATAAAATAATAGTTAAAAAAATTAAAACACGCTTTCGTAGCAAAATGAACTAAAAAATGAAAAATAATCATTTTGGATGATAGTAGTTGATCAATCACTCAATTTTAATTTAGTACAAAAAAGCGTGGGGTCTATTTACATTTTTGCATGGACAACAAATGGAAAAAAATCAAGACAACAGATAAGAAGCCCCCCATGCTTTTTTGTATTACATTAAAATTAAGTGATTGGTCAACTACTAGCATCCAAAAATTATTTTTCATTTTTTAGTTCATTTTGCTACGAAAGCGTGTTTTTTTAGTTTTTTAAACTATTATTTTATTTTCTTCTCTTTTTGGTTTAACTTGTTTTACAAAAAAATATTCATTTCAACATTGTTCAAAATCTTTTATATTCATGAAATTTGTCCAAAAAAAAGCGGCTAAAGGTCTCGAGTGGCCTTCGAAACGTGGTTTCTGAAACTCCAGAAAGAGTGACTGTACCCCTTAAAGTGTAATAGCCGAGCTCTTAAAACATTCAACTTCGCTGATAAATTGCCTGTGGAGTAATTGTCTAATCCAGCAAATCCATCTCAGTCATCAATGAATGTGTGCGGAAATCATATCTACATTACTTTGAAAATTTGAGATGCATTTGAATAAAAGTTTTGTTTAACAATGGTCTGATCAACAATGAATTTCCAATTGAAGGCTCACCTAAGTTTTGGCATGAAAATAGTTAAAAACAATTATATTTCATACTCTAATTACCTTGGAACATTGGAACAAGTTTTGTCTGATGCAGAAAAATTAAAGGTTTTTGTAGATATTTATAAATAATTTCTGTGAGCATTTTTTAATGTATTTTTTTAAATTTTTCCTTTTTCACATTGTTGGATTTATGCCAAAATATTGATTAAAATTGGAGGAAACTAACAATTAAAATCGTTAATTAATTACTTTGATTATAGAATATTGCATTGTCATCGGGTCTGAGGTCACGTGCCGAAATTCAAAAGAATCCGATCGCAGGAAGTGGGCGAAATTTGAGCTGCAAGATTCCGTTACAAGATACATACATGCATGCATACAGGTGAAGCTAATAAAAAAGTGTTAATAAAGAGAAAGAAGATAAAAATGGGAAAAAGAAAATGAAACTATTTAACAAGAGACACATGCCTAAAACTACTTACAGAGCTTTTTCGCCTTAGTTCAATGATTCAGAAAATAAAATAAACTCACATGCAACCACAAACAATGAATTAAATATTTAATTTAATAAAATAACAAGATCAATACAGTGCTCAACAAAGAGGATTTTCAATAACGATTTAGAAATATCACACACGCGACAAAACAAGAGGGTACATGAAATCGATTACTGCAATTAATAAAAGTCACTGGGGGCTATAGCTGGTGATGATCAGGACTCTAGAGGGATGGATTTGATCCTAAATATGATCCGCCGAGAGGTGAACCAACTGTAACTATTGTTGAACTGGAAAATGTCTGTAAAAGTAAGAATAGGAAATATTAGCGAACATTTAGGATAGAGAGGTAAAAAAAAATGTTATCTAATGTTAATAAAGTTAGTATGTATCTTGATATTTTTGTTTTCAAAAAATGAAGTAATAATCATAGGTGAGAACCATAGAAGAAGAGGATCCTGAGACAAGAAAGGAGAAGAGAACCCTAAGAAAACAAAGGAGAAGAGAACCCTAAGAGAAGAAAGAAAGAAGAACAAAAGCCTGAGAGAAGAAAGAAGAACAAAAGCCTGAGAGAAGAAAGAAGAACAAAAGCCTGAGAGAAGAAAGAAGAACAAAAGCCTGAGAGAAGAAAGAAGAACAAAAGCCTGAGAGAAGAAAGGAGAAGAGAACCCTAAGAGAATAAAGGAGAAGAGAACCCTAAGAGAATAAAGGAGAAGAGAACCCTAAGAGAATAAAAGAGAAGAGAACCCTAAGAGAATAAAGGAGAAGAGAACCCTAAGAGAAGAAAGGAGAACAGAAGCCTGAGAGAATAAAGGAGAAGAGAACCCTAAGAGAAGAAAGGAGAAGAGAACCCTAAGAGAAGAAAGGAGAAGAGAACCCTAAAAGAAGAAAGGAGAAGAGAACCCTAAGAGAAGAAAGGAGAGGAGAACCTAAGAGAAGAAAGGAGAACAGAACCCTAAGAGAAGAAAGGAGAAAAGAATCCAAAGAGAAGAAAGGAGAAGAGAACCCTAAAAGAAGCCTGAGAGAAGAAAGGAGAGGAGAAGAATCTCAAAAAGAAAGAAATTTCGTACGAAAAAAGTTCCACAAATTATGAAATGCAAAAAATACTAAGGGTGAATAAGTTAGGAAAATACTGCTGAATTTTTGCTGCAACTTTGAAGGAAAGGATAAAATAAATAAAAAAAATCCCTCGTTAGAAAGAGAGTTAAATGCTTCACGATTTAAAAGCAGTCAGAAAGGACAGGAAAGAAAATTTCAGAAAAAAAAATCTAAGACCGTGAGTGGGTGAAAAGGAAACGACAAGAAAAACATTCAAGTGTCGCAGAATTCATCAGACGAAAAAAAAAGGGAAAATCAGAAAACGAAGGAGCTTCTGAAAACTCCTTGTGTACGATTTAAAAGGAAAATCCGAAAAAAATTGGAATAGGAAAATTTAGTATCAAACAAAGTTGCAAAAAAAAAAAAAAAAAAAAAAAATGAACGGTATTTTTGTAAGAAAAAACTCCTGTATCTGCCTCATTCCCAATATTCAATAGAATGAGCAATATTGGAGTGATACGCGTTTAATGAGCCTAAGTTTAATCATCAAATATGATTCTCCTGCTAACCAGGATCTAAATGAAATATGGATAGTGGTTTTCTCCCCAAAACTTCCTAAAAACGAGCTGATGTGTGCATCACATGACTTCCTTTTGCTCCAATTTAATGTCATTTCCCCACCATTGGCAATTTTAATGTGATTCAATTGTTTACTCTCTAAATATCACTAACAATGGCCAAACTGAAATCATAATTTAAAAAAAAAAAAAATCGCCAAATATGTCGCCAAAATGGCGACAAAACTTGGCGACCAAAAGACTAGCGATATATCGCCACGTGTCCGCCAAATTGTAACACCACTTGAGTTTACATCGAAAGTAACAATGATTTCCCTCAAAAAGTGGCAAAAGACGCCCTTAGAAACACCCGAATGCAACCAAAAGGGGGGGTGCACAACTAGACCCCAGGGGCGTAGCTAAGGGGGGGGGGAGTTTGGGGACAAACCCCCCCCCCCGAAAAGTTAGTCTCAAAAAAAAAAGAGAAAAAGAAGAGAGAAGAGAAAGGAAAAAATTCCAAGCGATTACACACACACACACATATATATATATATATATATATATATATATATATATATATATATATATATATATAAAAGAAGTAACCCCCCCCCCCCCGAAAGTCGGGTCTAGCTACGCCACTGCTAGACCCCACTAGGAATCTACGTACCAAGTATCAATTTTCTACGACATACCGTTCTTGAGTTATGCGACATACATACGCACATACATAGGTAAATACAGACGTCACGAGAAAACTCGTTGTAACTAACTCGGGAATCGTCAAAATGGATATTTCGCGTGTCTATACGTTCTTAGGCATTTATCCACGTGTGGTTGAGTCGAAAAAAAAAACCCAACATTCATTTGGGGGCGAGCAAAATGGAAATTTAGGTCGATTTTTGAGTGAAATTTTTTTTGCGAATACTTCTTCTTTTTTTGAAAAACGAAGTATAAAAAAAACTTTTCTACACCGGGGTGTTATGCAAATCTGCATTTATGACAAGGGGATCAAAATCTATGACCTAGAGGGGTACGGTGTAGATACATTATTGGCCTAAAGTAAAGCAGCTCGAATTTAGCGCCATTCGAAAGCCTTGGAAAAATGCTCCTGAAATTATTTTAATTCTTTCAAATTTCAAAAAAAAGAAGAAAACAAACAAACAAGGCCGTAAAATCACGGGAAAATTTTTTAAAACCATTTTTATGCCTAAGGAAACACTACTATTTCCATACCGGAAACGAAATAGTGGCAACACGCGATCAGAAGTTGCCACTTTTTTTTTTTTTTTTCTCGCCTCTGACGAAAAAAAATTTTGTTTTTGTGTTGAGGTAAAAATTTCTCCTTTTGATTTTTTATGGCGATCTTTTTTTTTTTTTTTTTTTTTTTTTTTTTTTTTTTTTTTTTGTGCTGCTATCAGAAGTTAATCAAGAAGGTAAGAAGGTTGCGCTTAATTTATTCGGGGATTTTTGATCTGCCGTTTTCTTTCATTAAGAATGATTATTTTGACGGGAAATTTTACAGTATTTTTTTTTTTCTCTAATTGAAGCCTGATTGTTAACACGCATCAATTTTTGACCCAACTTTTATTTTCGAGGTAGACCACGAAAAGCCGGGCAGCGCAGCTACTGTTAAAATAAATTGTAGATTTAGAAGGCAAAGGTTACAATGTAAAGGACACATATCTCGCTTGTTGAGAAACAATGATTTAAATACCAATGCAAAAAATTATGTATTGCACCATTCCACCATAAAGTAGTCACTTTGTACCCCACGTGACTTTTCATATATTTCATTAAAAAATAATTATTTAAAAAAGTAATGCCGTAATTTTTTGCTTTAGGTGACCGTGGACCTTCCAAATAGCTCAAATCGTTAAAAAATATGACTTTTTTATTTCGTGGAAGTAACAATATATGAAGTGTGCTGAATCGTACGAAAAAAAACCGCTTGTTGATCTGATGTTTTATCGCGAAGTTATATGCCTTTAAAAAAAAAAGTAAACAGAGCATGTTTTTGATTAAAATGGCTGTAAAACATGTAAACAAAATCGAAAAACTCAGTAAAAATAAGTGTCAAACATGTAAACTAAGTTTCAATAAATTCTTACATTGGTATTAATGTCAAGTATTTAGTCATCGTGAAAATATTTTTCGGGAGGTATTAAAATACGAAGATCATGAAATGTAGGTGAAATTAGACTTTAACGTCATTTATCTCGGACTGGAAAATTCGATGCTGACACAGATTGAAAAAAGCTCCATGCGACTTCATTTTTGTTTGATATGCTTCAAATTTTAGAATATACTACTTTCGTAGTAGTTTGATAAAACTGGGTATGCATTAAGGTTTAAGAAAATTTTATGGTGTTTAAAAATATTAAAGTTTCTATTTTTATGTAATATTCGCAACAAAAACTATTGCTTTAAGCGAAAAAAAATACTGTGCAGTTAATATTGGACCAATCCTTAAATGGATACCCAAAGTTCTTGGAAATGTTCTGTGCTCTGGTAAAATGCAAATTGTTTGAGAAAAAAGCAAACATTGAGTCGCATGGAGCATTTTAAAATTTATATTTTAAATTTCAAACTTTTTAATTTTAATCAAATTTTTATTTTTTGCTTGATATTTTGTATGCTAATAAACTTACTAACTTTTATGCTCAGTTTCACATTTCAAAATTAATAAATAAAAGAAAAAGCTTTAAAGGTCCACCGTCCCCTAAGGTATCATATATTCGTTTGAAATTTGTTTAGCAATGAAATTTTTATCATTATCTTTTGAAATTATCTTTTTTACTTTAATATACGATACGTCACGTGCGGGACAAAATTACCGTTTTGCGCGGAGTGGCCCTATTGCACTCTACGATCAATATTCTACGATCCCTCTACAGTACAATAGAGTACATTGAGTAACAGGACTCGCCGATATATATCAGTCGATATATCATGATATATATCCGATATTTATTTTGAAAATATCATGATATTTTGATATTTTCGATATTTATTTTTTCAACCACGGTATTTTCAATATAAAAATTATATTAATCATAGTAATATTGTTCATTTATTTTTGAAAATAACCAAAAAGTTATGTACGATATTTTAAAGATTTATTAATACATCAGTAACATAACAAAGTAATATAGTATTGTTACAAATCCTGTAAATAGTAATTATTGTAGTAACGTAACCTGTAAATAGTTTCCCGTAATGAATATACAACCCCTTTTCATATGGCTAAAGTGTACGACCCCCCTATTTCCTTTTTGTTCATTGATAAAATTTGATAACGGTCTACTATTTTCCAGAAGCGTGTGGAATATTTGAGAGATTTCTTTTCGGTGTGTATATAAACCGTTACGCTGGATAAAGAGGGGAGTTTTCGATTGAGATTTCGAACTGAGAGCGTATTTGCTCTGTTTATAGCGAGGCATTTCGCTGTGTTGTTATCGTATTTGGAAGTAAATACGTGTGTAACCGTTAAGTTTACGGTGTTGAGTGATATTTGCTTAATTGCTGATGATTAATTTAGCAGTTGTGAACGATTTCTCCTGTACATAGTGTAAATAAAGCTCCTGTGTTTTTATCAAGAACTGTGTCTTCATTTCAAGAAAGTGGAAGTCGCGCTGGAATCCGTTACAATATTAATCATAGTTATATTGTTCATTTATTTTTGAAAATAACCAAAACGTTATGTACGACATTTTAAAGATTTATTAATACATCAGTAACATAACAAAGTAATATAGTATTCTTTTTTTATTTTATATTCATAAAATTATTAGTAATGTAACAATTTTAATTCCGATTAAAAGTGCTTAATTTAATATTAAACGTTGGTCAGAAAAAAAGAAAATGCCCTATGACTATTCACCAACTAATACGTATTTTTTTATTTCTCAATCATATTATAACTGGGTAAAACTAGCTAAAAGAAGAAAGATGAGTAAAACAGCTAATGTTAAATTAATTCCATTAAAATTGATTAAAATGTCAAATGAAATATTAGATATAAATAATAAGAGAAACCTTAATTTTTAGACTACATATTGCAATAATATAAGAAAATAAGGAGTGTTTTTGAAGATGCATTTACTATCTTGAAGACTTGAGTTTGTGTTGGTTGAAAATATCGGATATATATCAACATATCCGATATATATAGTTACAAAGTCTGTAAATAGTAATTATTTTTGTGATTAATTTGTCGTAATCTAGCTAAATTAGGCGTTTACTAAATTATCTTTCATCTAAAATTATTGTAGTAACGTAACCTGTAAATAGTTTCCTGTAATGAATATACAGCCCCTATACATTCAGTTGAAGTATACGGTCCCCTATTTTTCATTGATAAGGTTTGTGAATGAAAAGAAGATACTAGAAGCATTTGGAATATAGTGGAAACTTTTCGATGTTATAGAAAGCCGTTACGCATGATAAAAAGTCAGTTTCGATTGAGAATTTGTACTGAGAGTGTATTAGATCTGTTTATAGCGAGGCATTTCGCTGTGTTGTTTTTTCGTATTTGGAAGTAAATACGTGTGTAACCATTGAGTTTACGGTGTTGCGTGATATTTGCTTCATTGCTGATGATTCATTTAGCAGTTGTTGACGATCTTTAATGTACGTAGTGTAAATAAAACTCCTGTGTATTCTCAAGAACTGTGTCGTTATTTCAAGAAAGTTGAACTCGCCCCGGAACCTTATAACAATATCAAAATATCGGATATTTTCGAAAATATGATATTTTCGAAAACTGCTGAGTATAATACTGCCGTGTGCAGGTAAACGGCAGTATCTGCAAAAAGGAGTTTCCGAGACATTTGAAGAAACGCGTTTTGGTTTCAATACTAACAATAGGGAAATGCTGGAATCAGACGTCTTTTTCGTACCTTTTTTTCGGTGGAAACCAAATAAGCGAGCTTGTACAGTAAAGATAACGTACAATAGATGACAAAAATGTAAAAAAATGAGAAATGAAAAATTTGCAGTTACTGCCCTTTACCTGCATACGGAAGAATACTCTAAGATCTCGTACATTATTACAATGCAAATCAAATAATAAAAATTTAAGAGAAATGCACAAGGCAGGTATTTACATATTCCAGGCCATGGGGCAATACAAGCTTCTTCCACGGGGGTGAGATGACCTTGCACTCGAATGGCAGGACTGACAAACCGGGCATTGCATTTGGGGTCGTCCTCGTCTAGATACTCATCGGCTGCAGGCAAATCAAGTTCGCTACCGAAAAAATAACAAAGATTAGACACATAAAACAACTCTATCCCATCACAGAAACGAAGTTTAACTTTTTGTTATTACAACCATAAACATATTTATAAAAGCGAATGATCGAGTAACGCTGAAGTCATCAACAATGAAACTCGCGCCACGATATGATAATTTGATAATATTTTTTGGTAATATTTGACATGCAGGGAAATGCTGTTTTTTTTTGAGCAATCACGATTGCTTATTGTTCTCACTTGACTGTTTTTGGCGTTCCTATCATTTTATTTTCCCCCCGCCACCCTCCGCACCACCACCGTCGATCGGCTCCTCACGATGCTGCTCCTATAGCGAAAGCCGTCTCCAGGTTGCATCCATGTCCTACACACACACGCACACATACACAACTAAACACACACACACACCTACACACAAACACATACACACACGCATACATAGAGACACCCACACATACACACACGCATACATAGAGACACCCACACATACACACACATACACACAACTACCCACACATTCATGCCTGCACACAGATACAAACACATATACCTATACACACATACACATACCCTCTCCCCCCACACATTCACACACACAACTACCCACACACTTATGCCAGCGCACAAACACATACACACACGCATACATAGAGACACCCACACATACACACACATACACACAACTACCCACACATTCATGCCTGCACACAGATACAAACACATATACCTACACACACATACACATACCCTCTCCCCCCACAAATTCACACACACAACTACCCACACACTTATGCCAGCGCACAGACACAAACACACATGCCTACCCAAACATACACATACCCCCTACACACAAACACACATACCCCCCCCCCACACACAAACACACGCCTACATACACACACTCGTGATTGCGAAAAACAAAATTTGAATTCAAGATGTCAAAATTCAAATTAATTTTTACTTTATTTATTTATTTATTTTTTTAATTTAAAAGGGCTGAACTGGATCCGGTAACTTAACCGTTTTACTGGTAAAAGACTGTCATTTTAAGAGAATGAAGAAACGTAAAAATGGTCAACAAACAACAATGAACGCTACTTACTGGAGTTCAGGGTTAATATACTGGAGTTAGGGTTAAAATTTCAACTATCGAAATGAAATTTGACAAGCAATTGCTTTGTTTGAATGTAGAAGCAATTTTCACCCGTCATACTTTGACGGGCGATTTTTCTAGTCCTCAAATACATAACAGCCAATGATCGAGTAACGAGTATTTTTTGGAAATGTTTGACATGCACGGAAAACTTGATTTTGTAGGGCTGAACACTGGATTCAGTAACTTGACTATTTTACGCTATCCACTGGAGCTACGGTTAAAATTTCAACTTTAAAAATACAGTAGAACTTTGATTATCCGAGCTAATTGGAACCGCTTGTTCTATAGAATTCTATATACGTCTTTTAGAATCCTATAGATTTTTTTAAATAGAATTCCATAGAAACATCCTATAGAAAATCGGGTGTCGGAAATCTCTGTTGATAGAAACTTCGCATAAAAACCCTGTCAGGATCTCAAATTTTTAAAAAGTATTAATTGAAATACAATAGAATATTTTTAAAAGATAAAAATGACCATGAAAAAAGCAATGTTTTACAATTAAAAAAACTAAAACAGAAAATATAAGTTTAAAAAGAAAAAAGTTTTTAATTTTTTACAATGCCAAGTGAAATATTGAAAAATGCATTTAAAGAAGCAAACTTCTAGAAAATATTCTTATTTTCACATTGAAAACTCTTCACTCAATGCTAAATTAAAATTCTTTTTAAAAATTAGATTTCATTATCGGCTCGGTTAACAGAAACCTCGCTTAATCGAAGCTCGGTTAATCGAGGTTCTACTGTATCACCAAACAGGCAATTTTTACGTTGAAATGTAGAAGAATTTTCACCTGTCATATCTTGAATGTCGATTTTTCAGTTAATTAAATAATTAGGAAATGTTTTTTGAGATGTATTGACTACTTACTCCGGATTCGGTCCAAACGGCCTAAACAACATCTTGGTGTCGACGGAACCATTTTCATATCTATATTCGATTCGAATTTTGGATCGAGGCTCTCTGACCACCACGGAGTAGTTGAAAACAGATCGGGGCGCCACCCAAACTGACATGACGCCAGGGTCGGTTGACAGCAGAGGCGGACGATTTCTCAGGTAATACTTCTCAGGAATTCGGCCGCCAAATTTTAGCTAATAAAGAACACATATATTGACATCTTTGTTTCACCATAGGTAAAGCAGCAAAAGTTTTTAGTAAACGAAACCTAATAGAGTCCTATAGAATTACGTTCCAATTTTCTGTAGATCGTTTTCTATAGAATTATATAGTGAAAAACTCTGAAGGTTTCTACAAAATTAGTCTATAGAATTCTATACACGACTTTTAGAATCCTATAGAGTTTTTTTAAATAGAATTCCATAGAAACATCCTATAGAAAATTGGGCCATAATTCTAAAAAACTCTATACAGCCTCTTTAGATCTTCTTATTGATCCTCTATAGATCTTCCTATAGAGCCTCTATAGATCTTATTAAGAGCCTCATAAAATACAACGACAATGCTTTACACAAGGTAAAAAGTATTTAAAGACAAGAAATAAGCATTGTACGAGTGAATAAAATCAGTCGAAAGAGAAACTTGAAAATGGCTATGAGATACTAGGGTATGTTCAGTAAATTACTGACCCAATAGCCAGGGCTAAAGAAGAAATACATGAAATACACCACCATCTCAGTCATTTCCAACCGAGGACTGCAGTTTCATGCTTATTGGCACTCATCAGCCCGGCATAGGAAAGTGACTGAGCTGGAGATGGAAAACCTCTTTGTATTTCATGTATTTCTGCTTTAGCCCTGGCTATTGGGCCGGTATTTTACTGAATATACCATGCCTTGCCTTCAATCCTCGAGTTGAACCGAACCATTGCTTCGGTCACTCGTCTGGTCTGCGCTAATTCTTTATTAACTACCAGTTTGTTTGCCACTCTTGGCTTCCTTAATAGGTTTTCCATCTCCAGCTCAGTCACTTTCCTATGCCGGGCTGAAGCGTGCTAATAAGCACGAAACTGCAGTCCTCGGCTGGAAATGACTGAGCTGGTGGTGTATTTCATGTATACTAGGGTATGGTTTTAAAACAACCAAATTTTTGAATTCCAATTAGAGCAGCAGTTGGCGGAGGAAATCCGTTGAACAATTTGTCACGCTATTTTTCATAAGCATTTTGTCATAATAAGATGTGGAATGTCCCTTTTCTCGTTACCCCCTCCATTCCCTTTTCCCAAACTGAAACAATTTCTCAAACTCCTCCCCTCTCAAAGCGTGAGTTCATTAGTGGGTACTAGGCCTAACTTTAATTACAAATTCTGAAGTGCAAAAATCAAATTGATCAGACAGAAATCATCTGGTAACGAAACAATGAACATTAAAATGAAACATCTAATTAATGGGTTGGTTTAGCTAGAACAATTTTACTGTATTGAGTTTCATTTTTGACTGCTGGAGTCGAATACAAAGTTCAGAATCTAGACAGCTTCGATATAAATACCGAGTAATCTGAAGAGTATTCCATGGACACTTTTCAAGCACGTTTTGAATACTTTTTGAACTCGGACACTTGTTCTCTTTTTTATAGCACTTTGAAACACTTTTTGAAACAGCTTTCAAAACAATTCTGAGAACAGTTTTCAAAATGCTCATTTGGTTCAGCGTACATTTTTACACTTTTGGGGACGCATATGAGAAGATTTTTTTAACACTCCCTTATGAAAATGGTCTATAGAATTCTATAAAAATCTATAGAAATACCTATATAGAGTCCTATAGAATTACGGTCCAATTTTCTATAGATCATTTTCTATAGAATTATATAGTGAAAACTCTGAAGGTTTCTACAAAATTAGTCTATAGAATTCTATATACGTCTTTTAGAATCCTACAGAGTTTTTATAAATAGAATTCCATAGAAACATCCTATAGAAAAATGGGCCATAATTCTAAAAAAAACTCTATACAGCCTCTTTAGATCTTCTTATAGATCCTCTATAGATCTTCCTATAGAGCCTCTATAGATCTTATTAAGAGCCTCATAAAATACAATGACAATGCTTTACACAAGGTAAAAAGTATTTAAAGACATGAAATAAGCATTGTACGAGTGAATAAAATCAGTCGAAGGAGAAAGTTGAAATGGCTATGAGATACTAGGATATGTTCAGTAAATTACCGGCCCAATAGCCAGGGCTAAAGCAGAAATACATGAAATACACCACCAGCTCAGTCATTTCCAGCCGAGGATTGCAGTTTCGTGCTTATTAGCACTCATCAGCCCGGCATAGGAAAGTGACTGAGCTGGAGATGGAAAACCTCTTTGTATTTCAAGTATATCTGCTTTAGCCCTGGCTATTGAGCCAGTAATTTACTGAATATACCATGCCTTGCCTTCAATAATCGAGTTGAACCGAACCATTGCTTCGGTCACTCGTCTGGTCTGCGCTAATTCTTTATTAACTACCAGTTTGTTTGCCACTCTTGGCTTCCTTAATAGGTTTTCCACCTCCAGCTCAGTCACTTTCCTATGCCGGGCTGATGCGTGCTAATAAGCACGAAACTGCAGTCCTCGGACTGCAGTTTCGTGCTGGCTGGTGGTGTATTTCATGTATACTAGGGTATGGTTTTAAAAACAACCAAATTTTTGAATTCCAATTAGAGCAACAGCTGACGGAGGAAATCCGTTGAACAATTTGTCACGCTATTTTTCATAAGCATTTTGTCATAATAAGATGTGGGATGTCCCTTTTCTCGTTACCTCCTCCTTTCCCTTTTCACAAACTAAAACAATTTCTCAAACTCCTCCCCCCTCAAAGCGTGAGTTCATCAGTGGGTACTAGGCCTAACTTTAATTACGAATTCTGAAGTGCAAAAATCAAATTGATCAGACAGAAATCAACTGGTAATAAAACAATGAGAATTCAAAATGGAACATCTAATTAATGGGTTGGTTTAGCTGGCCCAATTTTACTGTATTGGGTTTCATTATTGACTGCTGGAGTCGAATACCAAGTTCAGAATCTAGACAGCTTCGGTATAAATACCGAGTAATCTGAAGAGTATTCCATGGACACTTTTCAAGCACGTTTTGAATACTTTTTGAACTCGGACACTTGTTCTCTTTTTTATAGCACTTTGAAACACTTTTTGAAACAGCTTTCAAAACAATTCTGAGAACACTTTTCAAAACGCTCATTTGGTTCAGCGTACATTTTTACACTTTTGGGGACGCATTTGAGAACATTTTTTTCCCTTATGAAAATGGTCTATAGAATTCTATAAAAAATCTATAGAATACCTATATAGAGTCTTTTGAATTATGGCCCAATTTTCTATAGACCGTTTTCTATAGAATTCTACAGTTAAAACGCTATAGGTTTCTATAAAATTAGTTCTATAGAATTCTATATACGTCTTTTAGAATCCTATAAAGTTTTTTTAACAGAATTCTATGGAAATATCCTATAGAAAATTGGTCCATAATTCTATAAAACTCTATACAAGTATTTCTTATAGAGCCTCTATAGATCTTATTACGAGCCTCATAAAACACAATGACAATGCTTTACATAATCAATATATGTCTGACAAAACCAAATGATGAATAAAAAAATTCGGTGCAGCAATTATTTATCTTTAGTTCAACAATCCAACAATTATTGGATTATATTAACAACCCAACATTACTGTTAGATAGCGATACTACATAAAACTGGACAATGGCATATATCATTTGGGAGTGCTAATTAAATATTAAAGCCCCTATCAGTACAGCGGGCCATTTTTTACAGCCCCTATGGACCACCCTTTTGATTATACCAGCAGTTTTTGTTGTTAATTTTTCAGTCAGTATCGTAGGGCAACTCTCAATTGCCGCCGGCAATGGACAGTCTTTGACAAAGGTAGGCCATCAGTTTTCCCTCCAACCTCCATTCTCGACACCAACCGACAGCGATCCATTGCAACAAAATTTCTATTAGTATCATATTCAGATATTCTAATGATTGGTATAAAAAGGAAGATGCTTAAATTATATTTGTACGAAAGAATGCAATGATTTTACCAGTGTACCCAATGTGTTCCCATTTGTAAGTTTAACAAAAATCCCGAGCGTATCACATTCGAATTTAAATTTAAAACACATCTTTTTAACGGAGCGAATTCGGAACATGGCCGGATTTAGGGGTGGGCAGGCGGGGCTACTTCCCCGGAGTCTCCACAACAAAGGGGCCCCCACAGTAAAAATTTTACAAAATATCCTAACTTTCACGGGTCAGCAAATTTTACGTTTTTTTCTCCCCTATAAATTATAATAATAATAATATAAAAAATAAATAGTAGCAGTAACTTCAGGATGTATTTACTATTAAAGTGCTGATCGAAAATGTCGAATATATACATATATCAAAATATTCGGATATATATCAAAGTATCGGATATTTTCGAAAATATGATGATCTTTTCGAACCCTGATTAGGGGTCTTCACTCCTTCGTTGTCACAGGGCCTCCACACTTCCAAATCCGGCCCTGATTCGGAACATATTTCAGTGCAAATTCAAACAATTAGAACACTTTCTCTAAATTAAAGTGTTCCAATGAGTACTGGGAATTTGCAGTGTGGTAGCTGCATGATCTTACAGCACAATTTCTTGAGATGTCAGGAAGGAAAATTCTATACTCCGAAGGAAAATTCTATATTTAGAAGGTGAAAATTCTGGTTTTCAAATACAAGAGCATTATTTGAAAATCATTTAGCGTGTTAAAAAAAAATCGAAGTTTGTGGAGGACTCCTGAGGGATCCGCGGACCACAGTTTGGGAAGCCCTGCTACAGTGAATAAAATAATTTTGCCTCTTAGAACTTGAAAGATAGTCGACAAATTTACAGGTCATATCAGAGCTGTAGCTCTTATTTAATCAAAAGTCGTTGTACTTACGAACTCTGTGCACATGGGATTTCCACTGGAATCACATTTCTTGCCACCCAAGAAAGCAGGCAGAACGTCTTCGTCGATGTACTTTAAGAGCATTGTTGCCGTGTGTTCTGCGACATAAGAAAATGAAGTTAATAATTATTTAATTTTATTTATAAGAGTTTTGTAGTATGAGCATGGTTTATAGCAGGGGTTCTCACGCTTTTTCGGCTAGCGGCACCCTTTGAAGAGTTAGAACTTTCTCGCGACACCCCAGTCCATTTTATTTAAAGTAGTACACCGAAGAGGGTCATCCTAAGGTTCATATCCTAGTAACTCGCTCATTTATGACTGAATTGGCTCGAGCTTTTTCATATTCACCAGATGATTCATAAACGAGCTAATGCGTGCATCACATGACTTCCTTTTACTCCAATTTAATGTCATTTCCCAAATATTGGCAATTTTAATGTGATTCCATAGTTTACTCTATAAATATCACCAACAATTGCCAAATAGAAACCAAATTTAAAAAAAAAATCGCCAAATTTGTCACCAAGTTGGCGACAAAACTTGGCGACCAAAAGACTGGCGATATATCGCCAAGTCTCCGACAAATTATAACACCATTCGAGTTTACATCGAAATGAACAATGATTTCCCCCAAAAAGTGGCAAAAGACCCCTTAGAAACATCCGAATGCAACCAAAACGGAAGGTGCACAACTAGACCCCATTAGGAGTCCACGTACTGAATTTCAACTTTCTAGGACATACTGTTTTTGAGTTACACGAGATACATACGCACATACGTACGTCACGAGAAAATTCGTTGTAATTAACTCGGGGGTCGTCAAAATGGATATTTCGGTGTCTGTACGTTCCTAGGCAAATATCCACGTGTGGTCGGGTCGAAAAAAAATCAATATTCATTCGGGGGTGAGAAAATGGAAATTAATTCCGATTTTTGAATGATGCCAAAAAATATGATGAAACTAAAGAAAATTGAAAAAATAAAAAGATCCTAAAGAAACAATATAGAAACAAATACATCTAACCACATTTGATAACCTCAAAAGCATGAACAAAAATTTCATTATTTACTTCCACTGAAGAGAGAAAGTTTAACCGTCACCATTAGGGGGAACACCCACCCCCCTTAAAAATATATTTATACCATGTGCACACTTCGCGGCACCCCTCGCCTCCTCCCACGGTACCCAATTTGAGAACCCCTGGTTTACAGCAAGAAATGAGCATTCACGTAGAGAAAATAGCAATATTGTTGGGCACCCCTCGCAATATTGTTGCAATATTGTAATGTATTGTTGCAATATTGTAATGTATTGTTGCAATATTGTTGCAATATTGTAATTTATTGTTGCAATATTGCTGCAATATTGTAATGTATTGTTGCAATATTGTAATGTATTGCTGCAATATTGATGCAATAGCAATATTGTTGCACCCCTCGCCTCCTCACACGGCACCCAGTTTGAGAACCCCTGGTTTATAGCAAGAAATGGACATTCACGTAGAGAAAATATGACCGTTGGCAGAAATTGAACAAGTACCTCGGGAGACGACTCTGATTTTTTGTAGCAACTTGAGTTTCATTATAGGTTTGAATATGTTAAAGGCCTTGTCGAAGTAGAAAGGAGCTGAAATAGAAGACAGAAAAAAAAAATCAGGCTTGGACGTTTAGAAATGTTACCAACATATTAATTTAAACAGATATCAAAGAGCAAAAGCTGAAACTAAAATACGACGCGTGTTTTTAAAGTAAGTTCCGTTTTGAAATAGAAAAGGAATGAGAACAGATAGAGCAGAGACATTTATTGCACAAAAATCTACAATCTTTACACTATATTTCGACATTACTCCCGTGATTTTCCAAGCATTTGTCATAGCGTGGTATAGGTTTTTGTATACCTTACCGTAGAAATTTGCCGCCTGTGCAGTCAAACATGGGGTAACATGTTCTCTGAGCTCATTATTGCTGTTGTGCCACAGACCACCTAGGAAAGACTTTAGATGCCGAAACAAATGAAAGTTGCTGCGGGTGAGGTTGGGGCAGACCAAAGGATGTTCAAAAAGTTTCAGCAAAAGCTCTGAAAGAGTCCTAATGGTTGACTAGGAAGGCGGCAACTTTGTACGAATAGGTATACAAAAACCTGTACCAATGCTATGACAAATGCTTGGAAAACCACGGAAGCAATGCAGAAAAATAGCGTAAGGGTGTTAGATTTTTGTGCAATATTTTTTTTTTGCTCTATCTGTACTGGTTCTTTTTTTTTTTTTTTTTTAGTTTCAAAACGGAGCTTACTTTAAAAACACGCCTCGTATATATATATATACAGTGAAACCTGTGTATAATGATACTGTCTATAACAATAAACTTGTCTATAACGATATTTTCCTTGGTCCCAGCAAAATGTCAGCATGAATAACCGAACTGTCTAACAATAACCTGTCTATAACAATATTTTTTTAGTTCCAAGAATATCGTTGTAGACATGTTTTACTGTATACAGTGAAACCTGTGCATAACGATACTGTCTATAATATAACAATAAACTTGTGTATAACGATATTTTCCTTGGTCGCAGCAAAATGTCAGCATGAATAACCGAACTGTCTATAACGATAACCTGTCTATAACAATATTTTTTTAAGTCCCAACAGTATCGTTGTAGACAGGTTTTACTGTATATATAAAACACTTAATTGCAATTCTTTGGAAGACGAGAACATGAAACCGCAAATATACTCGAGCCTGTTTTTTTTTCCCACAGTGCATCAACATCACCCGTAGTCAACTCCAGAATGGGCTCGTTTCCAAAATTTTAAAAAGTATTTTTTCTGAAAGAACATGCTTAAAAACATAGGATCTGACCATTTTTTAAATAATTTGACTGAGTTTAATATTTTTAAAAAGATACTTAAGTCGGTGTGCTTTCATTGTTTACATTTCTTGCCGATGACATCACAATCCATTCTGTGTTGCCATTCACAGAACGTAATATTTATTTTCCTTCTTTACTCACGTGTACTGGCAACGATAGGGTTGATAGCAAGCGTAGAGCGCAATTTTAATTCGCTTCTTGATTATCATAACGCAGAAACGCAGTACTACAAAGATGCGTCAAAGAGCATCATTTGTGACGTCATCAAGACCACGCCTTGTTTGAAAAATCAGACACTTAAAAAAATTAATTAAAAAATAACTGTTGGGAAAATGAAAGAATTTTCTGGATCCATGATTTTTTTTTTTTTTTTTGCTTATTCTATCAATTTCAGGACTAAAAGTACTACTTTTCACTGAAGGAAACAACCCCATAGACACTTTCCAGTAAAATAAACATATGAACAGGATTTTCTTGCTTTTCGAGTTCCAAATTAACATTAACAATTAATGGGTGATTGTGAGTTCATCAAAAAATACCTGAAAGTTTCAAAGCGAGAACGGGGGAGGGGGGAATATTTGGCCCTTATTACTTAAGTGCACCTTTGCCATAGTATTAAATAGTTCTGAGTCAAAATATTGTGTGTACATGTGATTAAATTTTTAATGGATTACAAAGTTACTTTTGAGCTGGTGTTATACAAATTATCTAAGGGATAGGCGTCCATCTTAAGGCTCTTGCAGGTATATTTGATGAGTATTATATAATTTTAAAAAAATGCGAAGGTAGGGAGATAAAAGCATAACAAAAAAAAAACATAATTTCGGTACTTTTGGACATAAAAATACCTAAAATACGTCCGAAAAAACCGAAAATTCAGTAAAATACCGGAATACAATCACCCCTGAATTAAGGAGCTGACATGGGGGAAGAGAGTTAGTCACAAAAAGTAAATTTTACCGGGGGAGAAAAAAATACACCAGGCCAAATAGTGGACTACAAGCAAACACCATCTTCCCTCCCTCATAGATACTAAATCATTTTGACAATGGGGTTGTTTCCTTCAGTTAAAAGTACTACTTTTAGTCACTGAAACTGATGGAATAACCAAAAAAAAAAAAACATGGACCCAGAAAATACTTTTATTTTACCAACAGTTATTTTTTAATTAATGTTTTAAAACGTCCGGTTTTTAAAGCAAGGCGTGGTCTTGATGAAGTCACAAATGATGTACTTTTTGCGCATCTATCTGCCGCGATTCCACGTTATGATAATCAAGAAGCGAATTAAATAATTGCGCTCTACGCTTGCTATCAAACCTATCGTTGCCAGCACACGTGAGTAAAGAAGAGAATTAGATATTACGTTGTGAGAATGGCAACAGTGAATGACATTTCATCATTTGAGATGTCATCGGCAGAAGCGTATACAATAAAAGCGCACCGGTTAAAATATTTTTTTAAAAAACATTAAGCTTAGTCAAATTATTGAAAAAGGGTCAGGTCCTCTGTTTTTAAGCATACTCGATCAGAAACAAATACTTTAAAAATTTTGGAACCGACCCCATTGTGTATAGAATCTTATTTCGCACCGAGTCGTATTAAAGTAATACTTGAAAAAAAAAAATCCTTTGCAATAATTTATCAGAATTAAATATTCCAATCCTTTGTATATGTTACCGTTAAAGTATGAAATCCGTTATTTCATAGAATACCTAGTTATTTTATTTCATGGAATAACTGATCGTGCCCGTTAAAGGGTAAAACTCTCTTGTATTTCACGGTTTAACTAGTTATTTCATAGAATTACGATCTGCAGCCCGTTAAAGTGTAAAACAATCTACATCATATATCTTGCACGACAAATACATTTATCTTCCACCCCTACTGCATTTATGAACTATTCCAGGCCATAGGGAGAGAACTTGTTTAGCGTGTTGGCGCCAGTGCATTTCGGTTAATTGATTGCTTGCACGTACATTGCCGGCTGCTGTTCGTCAAATACTGTTTCAACGTATCAAGTATTGAGATACATTGCAGCGTATAAATACCATTTATACGCTGCATAAATTAGATAAATTGCTTCTTTTTCATTTTAATTGTCTATCATTAGTTAATTTATAGAATACCCCGAGTTATTTAATTTCAGATAAATTGTTTAGTTTACACTTTAACTGTCTCTCATTAGTTAATTTATAGAATACCTAGTTATTTCATAGAATAGCTAGTTAACGTGTCAGATTAATAACATATTGTTACAAATTCTGTAAATAGTAGTTATTGTTGTGATTAATTTGTCGTAATCTAGCTAAATTTGGGCGTTTATTCCATTATCTTTCACCTAAAATTATTGTAGTAAAGTAACCTGTAAATAGTTTCTTGTAATGAATATACAACCCCCTGACATTCGACTGAAGTATATGGTCCCCCTATTTTTTTCATTGCTAAAATTTGTGAATGAATAAAAAGAAAGTACGAGATATTTGTAGAATGTTATCGAAACTTCTCAATGGAACATTCTGGAAACATTTTAAGGATTTATAAATAGCCTCTGCGGCATAAAAAGTCAGTCTCGATTGAGAATTTGTTCTGAGAGTGTATTAGCTCTGTTTATTGCGAGGCATTTCGCTGTGTTGTTTTTCGTATTTGGATGTAAATACGTGTGTAACCGTTGAGTTTACGGTGTTGATTGATATTTGATTAATTGCTGATGATTAATTTAGCAGTTGTCAACGATCTTTCCTGTACATAGCGTAAATAAATCTCCCGTGTTTTTCTCACGAACTTTGTCGTCGTTTCAAGAAAGTTGAAGCTGCACCGGAACCTTTAACAATATTACACACTTTAACGGACAGGATCAGTTATTTCATGGAATAACTGGATATTCGATAAAATAACTGCATTATATACTTTAACGGTAAACCCAGCGACCGTTTTTCCACTCTGCTGGTAGCGACTATGTGACTTACATTAGTCTGGCGCTAAGATACAGATATTACTACTGCTGTCATGTGACTGGCTCGGAAGAAAAATAGGTTGAGTACAGCTGCCATAACCAATCATAAAGTACTTTTCTTGAACTGTTTTTTTCTCCGAGGTTAGATGGTGTTTCTGAATTTCAGTTTAAGGGTCTGATTACCGAATAGACCAACCAGGCCGTGGCCTTGGGCCCCTGCTTTTTAGTGACCCCCAAAAATGGCTTAAATTGTTTTAGACAATGATTAAAGTAGTGAAGTTTGACTACTGGAGGCTCCCGAAAAAGAGTGTTTGGCCTAGGGCCTCCTGATATCTTAATCGGGCCCTGCTCTCGTCACAGCTCGGCAAAAAATGTTGACGTGATTCAACCAAATACAGTATAACTTCGATTTAACGATACCCGATTTAACAATTTCCTCATTTTAGTAATTCATTTCACTGGTCCGGATTTAACTGCATTGAATGGTTACGCTCCTTAATTTGACGATAGCCTTGATTTAACGGTAACTTTTTCCAGTCACTTGACAATCGTTAAACCAGGGTTATATTGTATATATTTTTACTTTTCGATCATATTGTTACTCTATATACAAGCATGATGCTGTAAATGTAGCTGTCTTAGTTAAATTCGGCAAAAACTAACTTGTAAAAAAGCAGTCGAAAACTTTGTACTATGGAATGAGTAAAAATGATAACAACGTGTATAAAGTACAAATAAAGTAGTATAAAAGAGTTAAAAAGAGTTAAAAGTTTTTAACTCTTATTTGTACTTTATACACGTTGTTGTCATTTTTACTCAAAAACTAACTTGCTGTAATCTTTACCGGAATTAATGGAATCTGCTAGTTAGGTCAACCAGACATGCCCACTCCCTCTATGAGCAAGGGCGCACTCCCCTAAATATCGCGACCCCCCAAATCAAGAGCTCCCCCCCCCAAAAAAAGTGAAAAATATCCCTCAAAGCACCTCCCCCCCCCCGAAAAACTTCAATGGCGCAGGCTGCGCTATAACCCCCCACCCCCACCCCACCCCACCCCCACCCAGGTCGGCACCCCGGGTCAACGATCGATTTTTTGGCTAATCAAAATGACCAAATTTCACTGCGTATTATGTTTTACTGCGTTGCCACTTCAAAAACAAACTTTTAATTTCGTTAATTTTCTATGAAAAAAAACAATGAAATAAAAAACAGTTATGGATTAATAAGGGAGAAAAAATAGTATTAATTACCATTAATGAAAAAGACATTGCCCCAGCATTCAGGAAAGTGGTCCTGTACGACGCGGATCAAATCCAGTCCCATTTCAATTACTGCAAGGAAAAAGGAAAACACAAATTCAAATTATCACGCTGAAAATTATCAGTAGAGACATGGTACACACATCCTCATATATACACAGTTCAGTCACATTAATGTGACCATCTGTCAAAAGCCAGAATAACCACCTTTCGCAGAGCGGACTGCTGCGAGATGTGCAGGAAGAGTGTCACTTAGGTCCCTGAAGGTGTTCTCTGGGAAGTTGAGGCATGCCGACTCTAGTTCCGTGGCCAGCTGCGCTAGATTACGCTGTCGAGGATCCATGGCGCGAACAACTCGATCGCGATGGTCCCACAGATGCTCGATTGGGTTTAAGTCAGGTGAGTTTGCTGGCCAGGGGAGGGCGGTAAACTCATCCTGGTGCTCTTCGAACCACGCACGTGCTCTGGCAGCTGTATGGCACCTCGCATTGTCTTGCTTGAAGATGCCATCATCCTGAGGAAAAACAATGCGCATGTAGGGGTGGACATGGACAGATGCGTACTTGTATTGATCCATCGTGCCTTCCACAATGATCAGTGAACCCAGAGAATGCCAGGAAAACATTCCCCTGACCATAATGCTCCCGCCTCCAGCTTGGACCGTTCCGGCAATGGTTGCAGGGTGGTTCCTTTCAGAAGTTTCACGCAATATACGCCAACGTCCATCTGTCTGATGGAGCATAAAACGCGATTCATCTGAAAACGCTGCCACTCAGTGGACGTCCAGCTGCTGTACTGACGTGCAAATTCTAGCCTTCGTCGTCGATGAACAGCAGTCAGCATAGGTGCACGAACCAGGCGTCTGCTTCGGAGGCCCAGACGCAGCAATGTCCGCTGAATAGTAGTTTAGGAGACACTTTTGTTAGCCCCTTGTTTCATTTTGGTGGTCAGTTGCTCAACGGTAGCCCGTCTATCTGCCCGAACGCATCTCCGCAACCGTCGTTCGCCTCTGTCATCTATGGCCCGTGGTGCACCACATTTGCCACGTCGCTGATTTTGGACAGTCCCATTTTGCCATGCACGGTACACTTTTACCACGGCGGCACGCGAACAGTTCACAAACTCAGCCGCTTCGGAAATGCTTCCACCCTTGGCCCGAAAGCCAATGATCATGCCCTTTTGGACGTCGGATAAGTCGCTTCGTTTCTGCATTACGCCAACGATTGAAATGTTTTCCGAAGTCCTCACGCACCCTTTATATACGCTCAACTGCACTGTGCTGCCACCTGCCTTCTGTGATTGGTAATTTAATTCTGACGTGGAAAGTACGAGGTGGTCACATTAATGTGACTGGACTGTGTATAATAGCCAATGATCGAGTAACACTCTTGACGTCATCAACAACGAAACTCGGGCCACGGCATGATAATTTGATAATATGTTTCGGTAATGTTTAACATGCAGGGAAAGGCTTTATTTTGACAAGGCTGAACTGGATCCGTTAACTTAACTGTTTTATTGGTAAGACTCATTTCAGGGGAATGAAGCAACGAAATAATGGCCAACACACAATGAACGCTACCTACTGGAGTTTAGGGTTCATCCACTGGAGTTAGGGTTACCATTTCAACTATCAAAATATCACCAAACAGGCAAGCGCTTCGTTCAAATGTAGAAGCAATTTTCACCCGTCGTATCTTGAAGGGTGACTAGTATATACAGAGTGGCCAAATTTTTTTCAGCACTTGATACTAATACGCAGATCGATCATTATTTCCCGTCGCTGCTGCTAACGGGCGGAATAGCTATATAAATTGCATGCATTAAAAGTGAAAAAATTATACAGTAGATTATGAACTTAACAACTAACATGACTTGTACTAATTTTTCATATGAACATCACTTAAAAATAAGTGCTCTCCATTTTAAATTTTAGAAAATACTAGCAAAAATAATCGGCGTTGCCTGGGTCAGTAATAATTATGAGAAACAATCGTTACTTGCCCTTGTTTTCTGTTTTAAGCGAAGGAATTTAAAACAAACCTTTTTGACGTGATTAAAAATCGAGCTTCTTCCTTACAAATTAAACTAAAGTAGCATTAAGTATAAAGAACAAAATAGCATTCAATTAGAAACGAAAGCACGACATTTAAGCATATACAAATTTGAAGAATTTCCGAAATATGAAATTGAACTTTACATGTTTAAAAAGAATTATCTGTTAGTACTTTTTTTTATAATCTAAAACCTTCTCTGTATGGCTATTGATGTACGAATTGTTTAAAAAAATGTAGCCGCCCGTGTTCCCCTTACACTTGCTTTAGTTATTTTGGGAAATTTCAATTTTTGTGGGCACTTGGTGCGGTCTAAAATCTTACCAAATTTGCGAGAATCATTTTGGGACACTTTCGATAATACTCCCCCTCCTTACTAATTTTTATTATAGAAATATTGTTGCCAGATGCTGAGATACTTTTGGTCAAAATAAAATGGCGCTAAACGGTTTCATCCGAAATGTTTCCAAAATAAGTAGTAAAATCTGGCGATTGTTTGAAATCGTGCAAAAAGAAAAAATTAATGGAAGTTTTTGTGCGGTTTATGGATTTGCCTAATTTAGTTGTTGAATTATTTTACACAGTATTTTTTTTTAAGTATCTTTTATTGGCGATATTTTGTTTATATGGTGAAAGCTGAGAAACATTACGTAGTCTTTGGGCTCAAAAACAGCGACAGTGGAAAAAACTGCCAAATGCATCAGCTACTGAAATCTTTCTGAAAAAATTCTGGCGATGTTTCTGCTGGTTGGTTGGATATAGTGAGCAAGTGTCCAATCAGCATAAAAAATAATAATAAACCATTAATTACATAAGTTCCGTTTAAAAGTAAAATGATCTGCCAAATCCATTTATTTTTAGCCAATCTTGTGGAAAAACGTTACTTTAAGATTTGACTTGAGAAAAGCCTCAAAAAGTCAGACGAAACACAAAAATATTCAACAATACAACAATTCTTGGGAGTTGAGATGACACACTAAATAATGACTTGGGTTGATGAAAGCTTTCAAACAGGGAACAAAAAAGCTCATAACTCGTTTTTTATACAATTTATAAACTTCGAACAGATGCTATCTTCAGCAGAAAAATTGGCGCTTTCGATGGACATATAATGTTTTTTCCACCCCCATATTGGGGCATTTATACGAAAATTGGGACTAAAATTGGAATAAAAAGGGAACTATCAATCGGATTTTTTTCGAACTGGTCTATAAACCTTCCCAGTACCAAACTGAACAAACGGTGAAAGTTTCAGCCAAATCTGCCGGGTAGTTTCTGAGATCTTAGGGAACAAATTTACCAAACTTCATTTTTATATATATAGATGTAAATTACAATTGGAAATTAATGAAAAGATCACAGTTCAATTTATAAGTTCTAACACTGTTGAAATTACTTTTGTGCATGCAACCAATCGCATCGTTTGTATTTTAACTCAAAAAAAAAAAAAACTCGTAACCACATGCAAATTTCCAGCCATTTACCTCATACATAACATTTTGATTTGACCAACGCCACTTAAATGCTAAATGCCTATCGCATTTGCCACAAAATGAAGTGCCCATTTAAGGTAACAATACGGTAAGCAGCGCCACGCAGCGGTACCTCAACGATGGCATTGTTATGGTGATGGATCTAAAAAATTCAAATTAAACTGTTAAAATTAAAATTCAGAAGTTAACCTATAGTTTATAGATCCTCTACCATTTTTTTTTTTTTTTTTTTTTGTGTGTGTGTGTACGTCAAAAACGAAAAACCAGGAAGCAATACGCATTTAGGTGTTGATTTGACATTGTTCCAATGTATTTGCTCATCCGAAAAAACAAAAAAAAAAAAAAACTTACCGCATTTGTAGGCGAGTTGCTGAATAGAGAAGTTATCCATGTCAAAGATATAAGTAATGTCATGAACATTAAGGCCTGTCTGAAAAATGTCCCCTTCATTAGGTATATGAAGAAATAAATCACACAAAACATAATATACAAGAACAAATTTTGTAGCGTTAATCCATGAACAACAATATTTCTCGGGCCTTGAGATTTAAAAGGCCTTGATTTTATGAGGCCTTTCTAAGTTTTTTGATGGGGCCTTTTGAAGATTTTCTAGCTAAATTCAATACAGTGATTTTCACCTGTTCAATGGTGCTCCAGTTTAATTCTTATTGAAATTTCAGTTCTATGAAGGGATGTTTTATTTTAAAAGTGCATTAAAATTCAATATAATGTAAATCATTATACATAGTATAACGTGCTTTACACAAATCGACATTTTCGTCTATAACTTTATTCGATCCCCATTACCTGGAATCCCACTTCCTGCGATCGGATTCTTTTAAAAATTTTCATGAGACCTCAGACTCGATGACAATGCAATATTCCACAATCAAATTACTTAATTATTACTTATTTCATTTTTAATCAATATTTTTGCATAAATCCTTTAATATGAGGACAAAAACGCTCGCACAAATTGGAATTAAACATTGACAGAAGCCTCTGATTTTTCCGCATCAAATAAAATTTGTTCCAATGTTCAAAGGTAATTAGAACGTGATTTATAATTGTTTTCAACAAATTTCATGCCAAGATATTGGCAAGCCTTCAATTGAAAATTCATTGTTGATCACGGTCATTGTTAAGAGTCATTTTTACTTTCTTCTATATCTAATATATAGAAGAAAGTATTGGATTCGTGCAAATTTTCGAATTTCGAATTTTGACGGATTCGAACGTTTTGAGGTGTGCTGAGTCCATTTCGACCATTTTTGGAAAATGTCTGTCTGTCTGTGTGTGTGTGTGTGTATGTATGTGTGTGTGTGTGTATGTATGTGTGTCACGTCTGTGTGTGACCAGTTTTTTGTGGCCGCTCTACAACAAAAACTACCGCATGAAATCGAACGAAATTTAGTACACATATGTGCCCCTATGTGAACTTGTGCCCATTAGTTTTTTGGCGTGAATTCCTCCAAGGGGGGTGGAGCAATGGGACGTTTTTTGAGTTACGCGTGATTGCTATTCCTCAGGAAGTACCTGTCGGAATCAAACAAAATTTGGTCCATGTGTTGCCATTAACAGGAACAGGTGCTGATTCAATTTTGGTGTCAATAACTCAAACGGGGGTTGAGCTATAGAACGTTTTTTGTCGTCAATTGTGACTGCTGTATCTCAAGAAATAATGAGCGGAATGAAAGAAAAATTTATCGGCAAGTAGCCCTTAGTAGGTATAAGAGCTGATTTTATTTTGGTGTCAACAGCTAAAAAGGGGGTAGCGCAATCGCCCGTTCTTTTTTTCCATTGTGAGTGCCCTATCTCAAGAAGTAATGCTACGTTCTGGTTGAAATTTGGAATATATGTGAATCCATATGTAAACAGGCTTTGGTTCTATTTTGACGCCGATCGCTCCAAGAGGTGTTGATTTTTTTTTTTTTTTTTTTTTTGCGAATAAAAATATTTTTATTAATGCAACAATAAGAAAGATAAATCGTAATAGATTGTCGTCTGCGTATTTCTCGTGATTTTAATTGTATGGAAATGATAGGAAATATTATCTCAATGATTTAAAATTTTTAACTGTTGCCATCTTATGTTTGTTAACAAATAAAATATTTGTAATTCTTTCAAGCAAGGCTTTTAAAATAACTTTCAATTTTCGCTCTTTGCTTTGCTTTTGCAATAATTCAGACATTGGGATAGTCGTCAAGTTTTGGCATGTGTCATTTTGTTTTTGTTGGGAATATTGCTTCCTCGTCAAGCATGGGGAGGGATCAGATAAAAGGAAAAATATAGAAGAAAGTTTCGTGATGGCCACAACATACTAGTTTCTTTTAAGATGGACACTTTTGATAGTTGATGTCTTCAATTTTCGTAAAAATTTCAGGATGTATTAGTGGTACTATGATAAGAAAAAGTGAAGTTTCTTTTTCTAAAAAACTGATTTGTTTGTCCTTGAGTAGGGGTCAAAGGTAGTGAACAAAAGAGCTAAATATATGATTGGTTTGCTTCAAAAGCAATGAGTAAACCGAGTCAATTCTTTCAAATAATGCTACTACTCGATTCTAGGTACATTCTAGTCTAAATATTTTGGTGACTCACTCATGGCTTTTAGGGCAAAGGTCAATTGAAAATGCAATTTTTTAAATTTTTTTGCCTTGTTTGGGCCCGGATATTTGCTGCTGCCGTGAGTAACCCTCGGAAATAAGTATATGATTAACTACTCAACACAGTATAGTACTAAGAAAAATATAAAATAGCTTTCGTTTCCCTTGGCTTTAGTAGTTAAACGGTCTCAAAGTCGATGATTTTTTTAAAATTGCCAAGTTTAGAGGTCAATACCTTTGATCGCGACGGGTCAACATCTTTGGGACACAGCTGTAGTTATAGTCCAAATGGTGTAGTTTAAGGTGCATGTTAGAAAACCATGGCAACTAATCAAGTTTTTTAATTACCCGGTCTCAAAGTTGATAATTTGAAAAAACAAGAGTCAAAATTTTAGGTCAATTACTCTATTACGCCTATATAAACATTATGCACAGTTCCCAAACTTCTTTTGATCTTTTGTTATTGTCTAACAAACCTGTGATTTTTTTCCTTAGTGTTTATTTATTTATTTTTTTTTTATTTATTTATTTATTTATTCATTTATTTTTTTTGACTTTGTATTTATGTTTTTAATTTTGAGCCATATAGAATAAATTTGTTTATTTATAAAAGTTTGTTACTAAGTAAATTCTACTGTAATTATGAACTCAATCTCTTATCCAATTGTAATTCTCTTCCTAAAATATAGCATTGATTTATGATCATTATAAAATCAAAAATAACCAAAGATGCATGCGAATAGTCAATGTTATATCAGAGTGATTCCACGTCAACTGACCTAAATTTTTAAAACTGTTCCTACTCGATCATCCCCGAATGGGATGAAATTTTAGAGGTGTAGAGATGTCTTTAAAACTAACCTATGCAAATTTTCAGCTTCCGAGATCCGAATCCTGAGGATCTAGGATCTTCAAAATATAGTGCTCCAAAATGGCGGATCAGCTTTGTGAGGAGAATTGCCATGTTGTGGTCAAGGTTACAGAAAATGTTATTACACTGGAAGCATGAAACTTTGGGAGCTTAAAGTACATTTGACTGTTGATTCGTTCTAGTATTTGTGAGTTTGAGCTCATAAGATTGAGTAGCACGCATATAAACTCGTGAAAAAACCGTTCTTTTATACTGAAATCGTCATTTTTGAGACCGTTTAAATTAAGGAATATGATTAGGTCTCATGGTTTTCTGACATGAGTCTAAAACCACACCACGCAAAGTATAATTGCAGCTCTTGTTCTAAGTTGTTGACTCAGGCGTTATAGAGTAAATTGACCTAAGACTTTTATTCTTGTTGTTTCAAATTATCAACTTTGAGACCACGTAATTAAAAAAGTTGATTAGTTGCCATGGGTTTCTAACCTTGACCTTAAACTACATTACTCGGACTATAACTACAGCTGTGTTCCAAAGTTGTTGACCCGTCGCGATCAAAGATATTGACCTCTAAACTTGGCCATTTTTAAAAAATCATCGACTTTGAGACCGTTTAACTACTAAAGCCAAGGCAAACGAAAGCTATTTTATATTTTTCTTAGTCCTATACTGTGGTGAGTATAGTACTAAATTAGTACATCGTAAGTACTCGTTAATTATATACGAATTTCCGAGTGTTACTCACGGCTTTAGCAGATTTCCGGGCCAAAACAAAGCAAAAAAAAAGTTTTAAAAATTGCATTTTCAATTGACCTTTGCCCTCAAAGTCATGAGTGAGTCACCAAAATATTTATACTAGAATATACCTAGTATCAAATAGTATCCTTATTTAAAAGAATTGGCTCGGTTCACTCATTGCTTTTGAAGCAAAACAATCATATACTAAGCAATAAATAAATACCTTTGTGCCGAGAAATAACAGGAAATATCCAACGTTGTTTAGCACAAATAAACAGATTTCAGAATACACTTTTACTGGGTGTCTTTACATCTAGAAGCTCACACCTTTGAATTGAAAAAGGGGTTCCTTGAAACCTCGAAACACGTGTATTCTGAAATCTGTTTATTTGTGCTAAACAACGTTGGATATTTCCTGTTAAATCATATACTAGCTCTTTTTTTCTCACGACCCTAAACTTTGACCTCCACTCGGGGGCCAACAAGTCAAATTAGAGAGGAAAGAAGCTTCACTTTTTCTTATCACGATACTAATAAAATATCCTGAAAGTTTCAGGAAAATTGAAGGTGTCAACAATCAGGCCCCCATTCAATTTGTCCATCTTAAAAGAATGACTCTTATACAATGCTTTAATTGAAATGTATCTCAAAAGTAATGTAAATATAATTTCCACAAACAGTTGCGGCGATTGAAGGGGGGTAACCGCCCCTTTTTATAGGTTTTTTTTTCCTAATTAAAAAGCCAAAACCAGAAATCACAAAAATAGCAGAAATGTCAAAATTTTCAGGACATAATGATTTGTTTTACTCAGTGGCGGCTATTCGGGGGGGGGGGAGGGACAAAGGGGCATCCCCCTCACTTTTTATGCGATTTTCTTCCCAATTAATGAACCAAAGCTAGAAATTACAAAAAAAAAAAAAAAAGCTGTAAGGTAAAAAGTTTTAGATCGTAAATATTTGTTTTACTTTGTACATCTGTTTACGAAACATTATTTAGCATAAGCAGTCACTTTTAGTTTATGTATTCATTGTTTAGATATTAATAAATAAATTGTTTTAATTGTTTGTTGGTTTCATGAAATTCTTACTAAGTGTTTGTGACATCTCAAAATACTTCCGGGTCTAATTCATGTCTAAGTTTCTTCGTGGGAAGTTATTGTGTACCTAATTCATCAAAATCTTAAGAAAAACGTGAGTTAAAAATTGATAGATATAAGTAAATTTCTACTCATCTGCTCTAAAAAACAAGCCCTAACAAAATTTTGCCCTTTATTTTCTGTTTTTCATATTTTACGGCCGTTTTTTTTTTTTCTTTCTTTCTTTCTTTTTTTTTTTTCATTTTTTGCTGCCTTTTTTTTTTGTCCCCCCCCCCCCCCCAACATCCATTTATGAGCCTCAATCGCCGCCTCTGTCCACACACATGCATACATACATACATACTTACATAGATGATTGATATGGATTAACTGGATTAGACAATTTTTCGACAGGCAATTTATCGGAAAAGTTGAACGTTTTAAGAGCTCAACAGTTGCACCTTAAAGAGTATTAGTATTCCTTTTAGCGTTTAAGAGATCCTTGTTTCGAACGTTGCTCGAGCTATTCAGTCTTTTTTTTTTGGGGGGGGGGGGGGATTTTATGAATACAGAACATCTTGAATTATGTTAAAATAATTTTCCGTAAAACAAGTAAAACTAAAAAAAAACGAAAAGAAAATAATAGTTTTAAGAAAACAAAAAAAAAAAAAAAAAAAAAAAAAAACGCTTTTGTGTCAAAAATTTAAAAAAGTAATAAAAAATCTTTAGCAGATAAGTATGATAAAATAATTGGCTAACAATTAACTTCAATGCACGAAAAAGAGCGTGTGGGGGGGGGGGGCTTCATATCAGTTGTCTGAAATTTTTTCCATTTGTTGTCCTTGCAAAAATGTAAATAGATAGCACCCCACGGTTTTTTCCCTATAAGTTAATTGTTTGTCATTCATACTAATTTCCCATAGATTTTTTTAACTTTTTACTTCATACTTTTTAGTTTTTTAAATTATTACTTTATTTAGTCATTTACACCAAGTGATTGAAATTGTCATTGTCCGTTCAAATACTTTTATTTTGATGAAGAGATAAAATTCGATCCAGCCTATATCCACCCCCCTCCTAAGAATGCTGGTCAGGTAATCGTTTATGTTTGAAAATTGTATTATAAGACATGTGTAATGATTTTATACAGGATATTCTGTTTTAACCTGCAAAAAGACCTATATTTTCGCAACCGTTAGTCCTAGATGCATACTTCTAGTTGCAAAAATGTTCAAAATCAGATGTAGAGCTAAGGAATTGAAAGTTTGAAGCGAAAATATGAATGCGTCAAATAATAACAAAATTTTAACTTTTTATACTCGCCCTAGGTCCCCTTACTTATGTTTAGGGGGCATTTCACGGTGTTTTTGACATTTGTGTAGAGTCCGTAACGTGACCTTTTTCTGCCATAGCTTTTTAATTTACCGTTCAATTTGCAAATTATTTTATTTTAAGTTGGTGTGTTGATAGGAAAAGCTCAAAATAAAATAATAAGCTAACCAAACAGTAAATTAAAAAGTTATGGCAAAAAAAAAGGCCATGTTACGCACTCTACATAAATGTCAAAAATACCGTGAAATGATCCTTAGGGAAATAATCTCCATTGGAAAACAATTCCAACACAAAAAGTTTGAAATTAGTACAACCAATATTCACCGAGATATGAAACGCAGAGTTTGTGATTTGTACAACTTTACAGTTTACACTCATCGTCAATAACACCTTTTAAAGGAAAATATAGCAATTAACAAGTGTTTGAAATTATATGTGTGCAAGTGTGATTTGCAAATTGTTCGAGGTTTTGCAGTGCGTTTTTGCGTATCACGGCATAACATTTGCATTCATTTTTGAATAGCAATGAAAAATATAAATACCTTGTTTTTTTTTACTTTGACAATCTGTCATTCTTCTGAAAGGGCGATAAATTCCAATCTTATCCTCTATATGGTCCCTTAAAACTTGGAACTGGAATATCTCCTTGAGTTTTGGTCGAACAAATATCAAGTTTTTTTTGTGTCAGTAACAGTTTAATTGATATTATCTCTCTAAATATAAGTTCGAGGACCTAGGCCCCGTATAAAAAGTTAAATATTTAATTTTTTGACTCATTTTTATTTTTGCTTCAAATTTTCAATATCTTAACTCCGTATCTGATTTTGAACATTTTTGCAATTGGAAGTACACATCTAGGACTAACGGTTGCAAAAATAGAGCTCTTGCAGGTTAAAAAGGAACACCCTGTGCTGAGACTCAAAAAAACATATTTTATTTCTGAAAACACAAATGAATTTTGATGTTCAAGCCACACATGAGGTTCACACAAAAATGTCCGAAAAATCCAAAAAACACGTATCACAAAAATTGGCTATTGTAACTAAACACATTTCCAAATATGTTGCCAACTCTTAAGAACGTAATAATCACGCATTCACAATTTCTCCTGTTGCCAAAATATAAATTATACACTGAAACTTAAGGAGAAAAAACAAAATTAGAGTTCAACACCCTGTATAATCATGTAATAATTCTAAATAATAGTAAATTACCTTTTGATTATGTTTCTTTTGTTCCTTGCGATCCCATTCTATTAAATATGAGCAGTATTTACAAATTTCATACGCAGTCATGGACATAATGAAACCTGAAAAACAAGTAAGCATATACTTCTTTTGTATAACACGGTAATTACAATTGTTGACATTCTTTCAAGTAATGGAATTTTAAAAGAGATAGAGAGAGATAACAAATATCCATTAACAAGATGTTAACAACAAATCAACGTCTTGGCTGTGACCTGTTTTTTGTTGAGCCCTGTTTTTCAAGTGCTTGATAAACAGCCATGACTTCTTCTTCTGATGATGTTGGGATTTCAGAAACTCCCTAATTGCTCCATGCCTTGAAAAATTATAATTTCCAAGCTATTGATCCTTTCAACTCCTGTGAAGAGCTGAGAGCAATTTTCAAATCAAAATAGTTAACAAAATCAAATACAATAGACCTTCGTTTTTCGCGGAGGTTACGTTCCACGTAAATGCCGCGTAACTAAGACTTAATAGTGGTGTTGAAATAGGGGTTAGGCTCCAAAGATTAAAACGAGCTGATGTGTGTATCACATGACTTCCTTTGACTCCAATTTAATGTCATTTCCCCATTGTTGGCAATTTTAATGTGATTCAATAGTTTACTCTCTAAATATCACCAATAGTGGCCAAATTGAAACCAGATTTTAAAAAAAAATCGCCAAGTTGGCGACAAAATTTGACGACCAAAAAACTGGCGATATATCGCCTAGTGTCCGCCAAATTATAACACTACTTGAGTTTACATCGAAGTTAACAATGATTTCCCCCCAAAAAAGGGCAAAAGACCCCTTTTGGAGCATCCGAATGCAACCAAAAAGGGAGGTGCACAACTAGATCCCACTAGGAGTCTAAGTACCAAATTTCAACTTTCTAGAACATTCCGTTCTTGAGTTATGCGACATACATACACACATACGTACATACAAACGTCACGAGAAAACTCGTTGTAATTAACTCGGGAATCGTCAAAATGGATATTTCGGGTGTCTGTACGTTTCTAGGCATATATCCACGTGTGGTCGGGTTGAAAAATAAACTCAACATTCATTCGGGGTTGAGCAAAATGGAAATTAATGCCGATTTTTGAGTGAAAATTTTTTCGCGAATACAATACTTCCTTTTTTGTAAAAGGAAGTAAAAATGCTTCATGTAGTCATAGATAAATGTATAATATGTTTAATGTGTACTTATTCTGATACATATTCACAGCGTGTATAAAGAAAACATGAATTAACTTAGTTTCTTAGTTTTTATATTACTAGTGGTACCTGCACGGCTTCGCCCGTAATAGAAAAATTAAAAGGTCTTTTGGTTCGCCTGTATTTACAAATAATGTATTGTGAATTTTCTCGTCAATTGGCTTGTACTCATGTTACGGTTCCACGTTATGATAATTTCGTATCTCGCCAATTGGCTTGTGCCCATGTTACGGTTCCACGTTATGATAATTTCGTCATTTATGATAGTTTTTTTTCTTAAAATTGGAATAAAAAAAGAACCACATCGAATTTTTGAAAAATCGCTTCGAGGTGCACACCCCCATGCTACATACTAACTTCATGCCAAATTTCATGAAAATCGGCCGAACGGTTTAGGCGCTATGCGCGTCACAGACATCCTACAGACATCCTACAGATATCCTACAGACATCCTCCGGACAGAGAGACATTCAGCTTTATTATTAGTAAAGAAAAAGCTGGGTTTGGCAGTCATTATTTTTATATGTAGTTCTTTGTGGAGCATTTACACATCCACAATCACTCCCGTCACTTCCACGACGGGATCTTCCTTCACTAAAAACCAGTAACATCATTTGCAATTGTCAAGCAATGGTTCATTGTGAAAGAGTTAAATATTAGTCATCGGTGTCGGTATCCTCGTTGGTTTCGTTCTCCTTTTTTCACTTCTAGAAACTCTTCCTGCCGTGAGCTCTGATTTTTGTGAATTTAATAACTTAACTTCTGGAAAGAGCTCTGGAATCAATCGCAAAAAATGTCTACAGCGTTCACTTGAACAGTCACTAAACTAACTGGTCCTTGCCCTTGGAAGTTCGCATTGCGACCAGGGCTTGCTCGCATGGGAGCTCAGGGGAGCGAGCCCATACTCTTCTTTCGATTTTGATGTCAGTTTCAACATTTTAGCTAAAGCACTTTTTTTTTTTTTGGTATTCTGCTTTGAAGTAGTTTTCTTTAAAACATGAAATCAACATTGTTAAAGCGCAAAAGTTGCTAAACTGATACATACGTATCCTTTTGTGAAACCTTTTTACTACCTTTTGCAAAAAAAAAAAAATCACTCAAAAATCGACCTTATTTCCATTTTACATACCCTCGAATGAATAATGAGTTTTTTTTTCGACTCGATCAATAACTCGACTCGATCAAGTGCCTAAGAAACGTAATAGACTTGCGAAATATCCATTTTGACGATTTCCGAGTTAATTACAACGCGTTTTCTCGTGACGTCTGTATGTACGAATGTATGTGCGTATGTGTGTCGCATAACTCAAGCACGGTATGTCCTAGAAAGTTGAAATTTGGTACGTAGACTCCTAGTGGAGTCTAATTGTGCACCTCCCCTTTTGGTTGCATTCGGGTGTTTCTAAAGGGGTCTTTTGCCCCTTTTTGAGAGGAAATCATTGCTAATTTCGATGTAAACTCAAGTGGTGTTACAATTTGGCGGACACTTGGCGATATATCGTTAGTCTTTTGGTTGCCAAGTTTTGTTGCCAACTTGGCGGCAAATTTGGCGCTTTTTTTTTTCTTTTTTTTTATCTGATTTCAATTTGGCTTCTGTTGGTGATATTTAGAAAGTAAAACTATTGAATCACATTAAAACTGCCAGTACTGAGGAAATGACATTAAATTGGGGTAAAAGGAAGTCATGTGATGCACACATTAGCTCGTTTTATTCTATGCAGAAAGCGTCTTCGATTGACGACGCTAATTAGTAGTCCTCAAAGAAACATGCGTGTTTTATAACACTAGGATTTTTTTTTTCATACATTCGTTGTATTTCACAAAAAGTCTTCCAACGTAAAGTCAAACCTTCTACCCGTTCAATATCGAAAAGAAAAACTGTTCCTTGTTCTTTCGAACTACCGTAAAACACACTCTGCAGCATTAAAGTGCTATTGCCGGCTCTAATCTGTGTGATTCCGAACCTTGGATGCTCCTCCTACAAGTTAGTACCAAACATAATCGACATTCTGTATACAGGACCCAATCAAGAGGAAGTGGTGCCCATGTCCTGGTAAAATTTTGTGCATCTCATAGGAAAATCAGCCCATTTTCAAAAAACAGTAAACTTCCAATTATCCGCGGTTGTTGTTTCGTCGTCGTGTGCCAGCTAGATTGGCAATTTGGGGTGCGCTGCTTCACTTTTCCAACTGTACTGTCATTTTGGTGCGAAGGTCGTCTTCTACAGTACACACATGACATAAGGACCCGTTTATAGGGTAAACAACCCTTGACAGTATAACAACACATTCACACAAAGAAAGGACAAGGACAGGAGAGAGAAAGTACGTCCATGCCCGAGTAGGGATTCGAACCCGGACGTTCCTGTCGCAGTCAGACTTCTCTGATCACTAGACAACGCTGGCGGCATTATCCGCGGTCTTTCACACTTTTGAAAAAAAAAAAATATCGCAAATGGTAAGCTAAATGTAGATAAGTGCACACTTAATTAACTTAACAAGAGCAAAATCTATTTTTAGACATTCCTTTTCCTTTAACTTAACAAGAGCAAAATCTATTTTTAGACATTCCTTTTCCTTTAACTTAACAAGAGCAAAATCTATTTTTAGACATTCCTCTTCCTTTCACTTAACAAGAGCAAAATATATTTTTAGAAATTCCTTTTCCTTTCACTTAACAAGAGCAAAATCTATTTTTAGACATTCCTTTTCCTTTGTTCCCCCTTTCTTCCTGGGGCATCAACCTTTCCAAAATCACTGAATCCGGACTAGTTTTAGTCGGCTAACTTTAAGTAAAATAAAAAAACTGATTTTTAGATCTTTAGATCTACCCTACTTACTGCTTTAGATGAACTCTACTTAGCGATATAAGCTACTTACGTGTGTTAACGAGTAACTGGACCAGTGGGTGAAAAAACTCCTCTCTCCTCCCCTATGCGTTTTTGTTGTAACGCTTATAATGATTTGGTTGATGAGCGATCACTACATGCATTTGTTACATACCCTGTTATCGTTTTAACTATAGTTTACATGTATGCGAGTGTTATTGATCTGTTTAAGCCAGTGGTTCTCCTTTTCCAACTCGAGACATCCTTTAAAGAATTCGAATTATTTCACTGCACCCTAGTCTATCTCTATTATCTACATATACATATTGTTACAAAATTCTGTAAATATTAGTTATTTTTTATGATTAATTTGTCGCAATCTAGCTAAATTTGGAGATTAAAATTATCTTTCATCCAAAATTATTGTAGTAATGTGAACCTGTAAATAGTTTCTTGTAAATGAATATACAGTCCCCCGTACTTTCGGCAGAAGTATATGGTCCCCTCATTTCTGAATGATAAAATTTGTGAATGGAAAGAAATAAAATAACGGTCTACGATTTTCTGGAATCTTCTGGGAATACTGTGGAAACTTTTCGATGTCTATAAATAAGCCGCGTCGCATGATAAAAAGTGAGTTTCGATTGAGAATTTGTACTGAGAGTGTATTAGCTCTTTTATTGCGAGGCATTTCGCTGTGTTGTTTTTCGTATTTGGATGTAAATACGTGTGTAACCGTTGAGTTTACGGTGTTGCTTAATTGCTGATGATTAATTTAGCAGTTGTTAACGATCTTTCCTATACATAGTGTAAATAAAGCTCCTGTGTTTTTCTCAAGCACTGTGTCGTCCTTTCAAGAAAGTGGAAGTCGCACCGAATCCGTTATAATATTAAAATTCCTTCCCGGTTATGGAAGTCTTATTCAAACAAATATTACCAATACAGCAACAAAACTGACTTTACTGGAGAATGAAACTGCACAAGTTTTGTTTCCGAAAATGTTCGATGTATGGACCTTTCGTATTGCGGCACATATCAAATTTCTGCTCCAATTCTTGCTTCACTCGCTATAACTTGTCACGATCAACCATAGAAAATTCAGTTGTGATGTTTCGGCTGAAATCTTTCATATCACGTGGCCCATGGGACACGGAACTCACGATCTTCAATGTCAGACCATAAAAAAATCGCTTGGAGTTAGGTCCGGAGAGCACGGTGCTCACGGAAGAAGTTGATTGACGTCATCAAAATCTCATAGAATCCAAAGACTAGGAAGCTCGTTATTGAGGAAATGGGGAACGTCTGTCAGATAATGGGGATGCCCCCATCTTGTTGGAAAATGAACGACCAATGATCGTGCAATGCTAAAGCGAGTGACAGAAGAATTCGCTTATCAGTGATTAGCGCGCCATCCTATTTCGTGGATAACCTGCAGTGTACTGAAGTAGTTCACAAAAATTTGGGCGGGGTAGGGGGGGAACGAAACTAACCAACTTTGGTGTCCCTAAAAATGTGCTGCCCAGGGAGATGACCTACGGGACCGTACGTGCATTAACCAGGCCCCGTCTGAATAGACAGATTAAACAAAATAGAATACTTACCATAGTGATCGCCTTTCCCCACATGAACGTATCTTACGACAGATCCGTCTTTGGCAAAACCCAGGAAGGAACTGTATTCATATTTCTCAGTCGCCTGTGGGATACAGAAAAAAAAAACGAAACAGCTCACTTTAAATCCTTTAAGCACAGCATTTAACTGGAAAAATGTACTAGCGGGTTACAATAACAATGTTTATAATAAGAAAATAAAGCATTGTTGACAATTTAAAAAAATATATGGATGTTTACCTATTTTTTAATATTTTTATAAGCAAAAACAAATTTAAAATATTAGTTTTATTGCAAATGAATGCAAAACACTTGAAAAATGCTATCTAAACTTGGGACAGCTAACTAACTGCTGGAACGCTGGCATTTTTCTGGATATTTTTTGCTGATTTTTTTAGGTTGTTTAAAATTGAAAACTAGCCAGCAGAGGTCTCTACTGGATCGCTGTCATTGCTCACGATAATGTTTCAAATGTAGAGCGAACACGCCGATCGTCGCTCTTCGCCGGAGGGTAAAACTTGATTCTTCTGCCCATGCGCGAGCTAAATCAACGTCGTGAATGGCCACGCCGGAATCCACTTGACTTTGATTTGAGCGTCACGGTGAGGAGCGACGTCGAAGATCGGCGATTCGCTCCTAGGAAACTAGGACTTCATGCAAACTTGGAGTAGCGCAATAAAACGTCCCTTCTCTATTGGTGTAGGTATTTGAGTACTTGGTTATGTTTCAGATACCCTTTAATTATGACACTATTAACATTGGTCGCCGTTGCATCGCTTTTATAATTTGGGACGCTGGCCAATGTTTTGGAAGTTCATTTGTTATGTGCATTTCTTAGAATGCTAGAAATTAGTAAACTTCTCAAATACTTATACATACTACACTTGTTTTCTATTTATCTTTCTATTTAATAGACACAGAAAAATTGAGGAAACAACAAACAATTTTTGCGAAAGACCTCACCTATGGTACTCAAGAACAGTAGAACCTCGTTTATTCCGTCCCCGTTTCTCCGGATCTCCAGTTTAACCGGATCAAATTTGTAGAGTTAAAAAAACTTGAATAATAGTTCTAAATTATAACAAGAAAGGAGCCACAAGTGCACAAAATATTCGCTTTTTGCTTTCATTTAATGTACGACTCTCGCAAAGGTCGTACTACGGATTATAATAATCTAACAAACAAAAGAGAGATCACAAAGACAATTAGCAGATTGAAGACTAGGCCACTTTGGTGGCAAGAAAATAAATGGACACAAAACCAGGACTTATGTCAAAAGTAGAAATTTTTTCCGAACCTTCTCCGGGTCATATTTTCAATTACCCAGCAATACTGGCACTCGTCCAGATTTGGCAGGATTGCCCACCTAGGGGAGGGGGGAGGGGTTGTGGGTTCAGACTGCGAAATTGAAATTTTTAAGGGGCGGGGGGTTAAAGGGGTATTTTTCTTATTTTGGGTGGGTCTCCACAATATTGAGGGAGGTGCGCCCTTGACCTTAGGGTGGGGGGTACCCCTGCGCATATGACGGATATCTACACACAGAAGATAAAGTAGCGCCGGCTGGAGCAGTCGCTAAATCTCCTTGACTTCTTGTTGGACACGACACCAACCAGCCAATTAGCATGACAAACTTATCACTCAAGTCAGTCACGGTAAGTCAAACTTACCGTCACCACTGTAGTTCAAATTAAAATAACAGTGTTTGCAAAAAACAGTATAATGGGGTTGTTTCCGAAATTTTAAAAGTATTTTTTTCTGAAAGGAGCATGCTTAAAAACATAGGGTTCAAACTATTCTTTAAATAATTTGACAAAGTTTAAAATTTTTAAACAATTATTTTAATCGGTGCAAAGGTTGTAATTCCTTTTTTTACGCTTTTCACGTTACATCACAAGTGATGAAATGCCATTCACTGATGCCAGTAGCGCACAGTGAAAATTATCACAACCTGCAATGCAGTTGAAAGCAAAGAGTAATATTTTTTCGCGGCAATGGAGTAGCGCGTCAAAGTACATCACTTGTGACGTCATCAAGACCACGCCCTATTTCCAAAAATGGGACATTTAAAAAAATAAATAAAAAAATAACTCTTGGGAAAAGTAAGTTTTTTTTTTTTTTTGGCTCCATGGTTTTTTTTTCTTTTTTTTTTTCCCCTTGCTTATTCTATCAATTTCAGTCACTAAAAGTAGTACTTTTGACTGAAGGAAACTAACCCCATTCTGTTAAAAGCATTGCTTGTTCGCTAGAATAAAAGAAACCTTTGCTTATTTCAGAAAAGTATTGCTATTTAAGAATGTGTTTTGCTTATCACCATAACACCCGGATTATCCTGATTTTCGGTAGTCCGGAAAAACGAGGTTGTTCTGAATTGCAAATTTTATTAAACATTTAAGGAGTTACAAAATAAGCGAAACGAACAAATATATTTTTATGATGACGCCACTAAAGTTAGATCAAAACTTCACGGGACAAACAGGGGAATAATTTTCGGGTAAGCCTTCCAGAAAAATTCAGAAATCTTGCAAAAATTTCAAGTCGAAGACGTTTTTCTGGAAAGTCTCATTCAATCTATGGAAAGTTTTGATATTGTCACCAGCGTTCGAAAATACCAATTTTCAAAAGTATCGAAAATATCCGATATTTTGATATGTATCGGATATTTTGATATATATCCGATATTTTCAATTAACACAAACTAAAGTCTTCTTAAAGAAGTTCTTCTGCCCTTATATAGAAGTTTGGTAAGACCTTATTTGGAGTATGCTGTTCAGTTTCGGTCTCCATATCTTAAGAAAGATATTAATGTATTGGAAAGGGTTCAGAGGCGGGCTACAAGGCTAATAAATGGACTTTCTCATTTAGACTATGATTCCCGGCTTTGGATGCTAAAAATGTACAGTCTTGAGCAAAGAAGAGACCGAGGGGGACATGATTCAGTTGTTTAAATTTATTAAAATGAAAGATGTTACGGGGCTGAAGTTTAGCACTGAAAACAGGACAAGGGGTCATTGTTTTAAGCTATTTAAATCTCAGGCTAACATGGATGTTAGGAAAATTATTATTTTAGCAGGGTAGTGGAACCTTGGAACAGCTTACCGGAAGAGGTGGTAATGAGTAAGGAAGTAGATAGTTTTAAGAGGGCCATTGATCTTCACTGGGGATTGTAAATTGACTAGGACCAGCCTAGCTGGGCCAGAGCCTGTTGCTAGTCTTCACTTTTGTATTTGTAAAATAGTAAATGCATCCTCAAATCACTTTTTATTTTCTTACATTATTATTACAATATGTAGACTTAAAATTAAAGGTTTCTCTCATTATTCATATATAATATTTCAATTTACAGTTTTGTCAATTTTAATGAAGTTAATTTAGCATTAGCTGTTTTACTCATTTTTCTTCTGTTAGCTACCTTTACAGTTATATGATTCAGAAATAAATAAAAATAATTTATTTAAAAAAAAAAAAAAAAAACCCGACTGCGTAAAAACAAAAACCTAAAAAGAAAAATGTATAAGCCCAGTAGTTTAGAATGCTATTGCACCATTGAAATAGTTTTATATTCGTACACAGATACGACATATCATAATTCAAAAACAGAATAGAAGGATCAACAGTCGGGGCCCATTTCTTTCTGAATCAAGGAACCCCGTAAATTTGAATGGTCCCCGACTGTTGATCCTTCTATTCTGTTTTTGAATTTATGATATGTCTTATCTGTGTACGAATATAAAACTATTTAAATGGTGCAGTTATTCAGTAGTACTTAATAGCATTCTAAACTACTGGGCTTAAACATTTTTCTTTTTAGTTTTTTTTGGTTTTTACGCAGTCGGGTTTTTTTGTTTTTATTCAATAATTATTTTTATTTTATCACTTTTTAGTTAATTTTCATTGACTTAGTCAATATGAATATAAGACTCGCAACCTCGTCATTTCATTGAGAGAGTTTGTATCGTGAGTTTATTAAGTAACTTGCGGTGATTTAAACTACGGATAATTAGTCCCTCTAGGGACCTAACTCGGCTTAAAGCTACATGTGCTTGACCTTTAGCAAAAATGCGGAGAACATAAGTCAACCATAACGCAGCTATATAAATAGCCTGTAATACTCACGATGACGCGAGCTAGCAAACATCGTCAGTCAAATTTTTCTGCAAAACTAAAAGACAGGGTTGGCAAAAACCGGGTTTTTTTTTAAAAAGCCCATGGACCCAGGGTTTTTTGGGTTTTTTTTTAAATAAAACCCAAAAAAACCAACTAAAGCTGGGTTTTTTTAAAAGAAATGTGGGTTTTTTTGTCTTTTTTTAGGGAAAATGTAGGGTACTTGTAGCATATTGTAGCGTAAGTATATGAACAAAGCACAAGAATTGTCTTGGGGTAAAAAAAGCTGGAAAACTTGTTAAAATTCAGCGTTTTCTGAAGAAGAGTATGAAAGACGACGAAACCCAAGAATGGTTGAAATTTCAGATTTTTTAGTTTCCATGATACCAACAGTTAAGGCAAAATTACTTCTTGAGTGATAAAATCTATTGTTCGTTTTTAATTACTACTATTTTTTTTTTTTTTTTTTTGCATTTTACTTTATTGTATTTCATTTTTTTATGCAAAACTACTGTAGAACCTCAAGTAGTTTAAATCCCTATTTACTGAATTCCAGCTTAATCAAGACATTTCTTTGAATTTTATGTTGCCTGTTTTTCTATTTCTGTGTACAGATTAAGAAATATTAAACTTTTTTGTAAGATAATGAAAATACTGTACATTCCTATTCTGTTTTCTGTCCGACCATTTGTAAAAACTGTTAATTTCTAAAAAAAATATAACTTGTTAATTCGAAATTTGTGACGTGTCGGGTTGCAGAAAATAATTCACATGAAAGCCTTTTAACTAGATTAATTTCCTCTGTACAATCTACAAATATTGAGAAAACCAGACGTGACAGGACTTAGTCAAGATAATTTGAGTTATTTATTGACCAGTTAAAGATAAAAGTTAAATATATATATTTTAAATCTTTGAAGTATTTTTAATGCCGTTAAGAGGTAAGAAATACTATTAAGTTCAAAATTCATTTTTTATGTCCAATTGTCTGTGGTGAAGAACAAATAAATAGAAGTTTAAATTGTAAAAGTTTTTAAATTAATTACTCTTTTAAAAAACTCTCAAAAAATTTAAAAAACCCAAAAGTGGGCTAAATAATGGGTTTTTTCAAAAAAACCCATTGGGTCCAACCCAATTGGGTCCAATCCGGCCAACCCTGCTAAAAGAACCTGGCAAGAAAGTACACGTCGCGAAACTCAGTCCCTTGAACCCAGGCAAAGACAAATGCAACGTGTTAGAGATGAAAATCGAATTAGTAGATTTTCTTTCTTTTGGTGCTTATTGCACGTGTTTATTTTGATGAAGACTCTAATCTGAGTATCTTCCCTCCATTACGCATGATATATTTTTTTAGTACAGTACAGAATATATACTATAAACAACATATGAAAGAATTTACATCAGAAAGAGGGGAAGTACATCCGGAGCGAGGATGGAAGTCGAAACCACCGCCTCAGGTATGAGAAGCAATCGCTTAGACCACTCGGTCATTGAGGCCCCAATTAGTAGATTAAGTAAATAAAAAATTCAGGTAGTGAAAGCTACCTGCATTTGTCTCACGTTGTGTCGCACGCAGGTAGCCAGCGACTGCGTGAGACACCATCCCGAATTGACAAAATGGCAACTGGTTGTTGATATGGTGCATTTTGATTACTGTCATGTGTTTAGTGACACTCCCAAGGTTAAGACAAATCGATTGACGCAAAAATTACAAAAATTGGCTAAGGCGTTAAGCCTCTACAATGCCACATAGGAACAAACTTAGACTTATTAACACATTACCCTCCTTTGCGTCGCGCACGCACAGTCGGGCAAAAATATGCATTAGTTGGTGCAGTCATAAGACTTTTTTTCTGACCAACGTTTAATTTATTGTTTTCGTTATATTTAGTTAGGCACTTTTAATATGATTTAAAATTGTTGCATTACTAATAATAAAAATGAATATAGAATAAAAATTTATTACTTTGCTGTATTTATGATGTATTAATACATCATAAAAAAATATAGTACACACTTTTCAAGTTCTTTTTAATAATACATTAACAATATTACTAGGATTTATATATTTTTTATATTGAAAATTACGTAGTCGAAAAAATAAATATCGAAAATATCATGGTATTTTCAAAATAAATATCGGGTATATAGCGTGATATATATCGACTGATATATATCGGCGAACCCTGATTGTCACATAAATGTATATATCACTTTCGTGGTTAAAAATAGATTTTACAAGAAATTAGTTTTAAAAAGAAAAACCTTTTTAGACTCACTTCTGATCGTTTGAACCATTCTGTAATAGTGTCAAACTCGTAAACTTCCCTGCAATCGTGAATCTATGGAAAAAGAAATTAACACTAGAAAAATGAGTAAGATAAAAATTACCAACTACTAAACATCATACTTATAGTAAATGAATAAGACTAAATAAACTTCTAAACATGTTTTATACGATTTATGAATATGGCTAAATGACAACCGTGTAAACATGTTACTTTCTAATTGTTTATGCATAAAACGAAATTAAGAAATTTTAAATATGTTACTGTCAATTAAATAATTGTCTAAAAGCATATTATTTAAAGCATTACGAGAAGAAATAAAATCGAAGCAATTTAGAAAAATATCTCAGAAACAAATTATTCTTACTGTTCCCCTTGCAAACGCAAAAACAAAAGATTTTAATATTTTATGTAAACACTAGATCTTCGATCTCGCCATGTTATTTTCGAGTGCCAATCACTCATTTGTTTTTCTTCAAGCAAGTGGATCCTACAATAGGTCTCAACACACACTACAAAAATGTTTGTGTAACCTTACTCCATAAAATCGTCGGCAGCTTTGCTGCCTCCACTGCTCTGGGGGTAACTAAACTGATATAACTCTTGTAAAGTTACACATTGCTTATGAAAAATTACGGACACTATAACACCGACTATAACACCTTTAAAAAAGTGTTACAAATAACTTAAGTTTTTACCGCAATAATAACCGTTTTTTGTTTCACTTTGCTTCCAGTTATAATGTTATAAATTATGCGAGTAGGCATACTCAATCTACAGTCGGCTCCCGCTACAACGCGATTCGACTTACGCGAAATGGCTATAACGCGAATTTTTCACAAGCAACGAATTTTAGACCTGACGCGAATTTTTCGACCACAACACGAATTATTTTCGAACGAAGTATCTGCTTCGTTACTGGCTATTAAATATTGATTTTGTGAATGTTATTACATCACTTTAAGCATCACTGACAATGAAAGTTCCCTCATCAAACTTGTCTACGCGTCGCGTTGTTAGTGCATCAACTAACCACTCAGCAACTTTCATTTAGTATTTTTTTTTTCATCTTTACTAATAATAAAGCAGAAAGTCTCTCTGTCCGGAGGATGTCTGTAGGATGTCTGTGACGCGCATAGCGCCTAAACCGTTCGGCCGATTTTCATGAAATTTGGCACAAAGTTAGTATGTAGCATGGGGGTGTGCACCTCGAAGCGATTTTTTCGAAAATTCGATGTGGTTCTTTTTTTATTCCAATTTTAAGAAAAAAAAAACTATCATAAATTACGAAATTATCATAACGTGGAACCGTAACATGGGCACAAGCCAATTGGCGAGATACGAAATTATCATAACGTGGAACTGTAACGTCGGTACAAGCCAATTGGCGAGAAAATTCACCATACATTATTTGTAAATATACAGGCGAACCAAAAGACCTTTAATTTTTCTATTACGGGCGAAGCCGTGCGGGTGCCTCTAGTTCTAAATATTAAAGTTGATGAAACATAATGGCACCTTAGTGGTACCTTCATCTTAAACTTTTGACGATGAGAAGAAAAAGAAAGTTTCTGATTGAAAAAAAAGGCTAAGATTCTTGATATGCTTGAACAACTGCAAAACGCCGACGGTAGCGCGACAACAATTATGAATTAATTTTCCATACGTAAATTAAAAGTCAAAACAAAAAGCTATCAGCAAATATTCAGAACTTAGTTTCAATATTGAAGCTTGCATTGCAGTCTTGCAAAGTAAATAGTATGAAAATGGAAAATGCTCTTCTATTCTGGAAAAAAGAGATCAAGAAGAGGGGCTGTTGCCACAAAATGAAACGTTAAAAAAGAAACAGCGAAGCAACCGTATTTAAAAATGTATCAGGTAAGAATAACTATATCTAATCATGGAGCATTAAATTATGGAGCATGGATAATCATCATTATCTTCAATTTTGAACACACAAATATTGTTACTGTATCTACTGTACAGCATTATTATAGTGCAGCATTTTATTATTACTACATACTATGCGAATCGTGTTACGTCTTTCCCTTCCATTGATCATTCATTTTGTGCATCTTTAGTATTCAATGTAGAATAAAACAGTTTTGTATTTTTTAAATACAGTAAAAGTTCAGTTTTTTTTATGTAAGTATATAGTTGAGGAATACTTGAAAGCAATTTGAGGGGTGTTCATAAGTGTCTGAATGAATTTGGTATGCTTCTAAAAAATTTGTATACATACATTTTTCCACAACGCGAAATTTCGACTTACGCGAGGTGTCTTGGAACGCATCCCTCGCGTAAGTCGGGACTCGACTGTATGGCGTAACGTCTGAATCATTTCTACGTAAAAGGTTACACCAGAATTTTCTATATGCTTACAAAGAAATTGCTTGAAAGGGTATACATTAACAAAAATTAAGCTTTCATCTGACCGTTTTGAACGGGTACTCATTTCTAATGGTAAATAGACTTATACTTCAAGTTAACTATTCGACGGTTTAAATTAATTGTATTAACCGATCAAGTAATAATTTCTTTCTATACGTTTTAAACTGAAGGTACAAAAATAAAATAGTAAGTTACAATGCTTGAAATTTCGTTATAACAGTATTTTAAAAAAAATCATCCTCAAAACCCCTTCTTTAAGCTCTTGCTCTTATTTATTCGTTTATTCAATACGAGTGGTACCCGCACGGCTTTGCCCGTAACGACCCTAAAAGGTCTTTTGGTTTGCCTGTATATTTACAAGTAATGTATGGTGAATTTTCTCGCCAATTGGCTTGTACCGACGTTAAAGTTCCACGTTATGATAATTTCGTATCTCGCCAATTGACTTGTGCCCATGTTACGGTTCCACGTTATGATAATTTCGTAATTTATAATAGTTTTTTTCTTAAAATTGGAATAAAAAAAGAACCACATCGAATTTTCGAAAAATCGCTTCGAGGTGCACACCCCCATGCTACAAACTAACTTTGTGCCAAATTTCATGAAAATCGGGCCGAACGGTCTAGGCGCTATGCGCGTCACAGACATCCAGACAGAGAGACTTTCAGCTTTATTATTAGTAAAGATGAAATTCATACAATTTTCAGAAACTAGTACATTTGTGTAAGAACGAAATTTTAAGTGCACTAATGCAAAAAAGACAAAAACCATGAACTTTTTTTAAATATAATTTGCCGTAGTTGCATATGTGCAGGGCCATCACAAGACCAAAAGATGATGGCCCCTTGATTATTTCAAAGGTATTCCAAATACTTGGGAAAATAATTGGTTTCAGTTTTTTCCCCCGGAAAGTTTTCAAATTTTTAGTCTTAAAAATGCATTTTAGTTCCATATTTTTTAAAAATTTTCAATTCAACTTTAGGTGTTACCCCCCAGACGGGTTTCACCCGGGGCGGACCGCCCCCTCCGCCCCTCGATAGTCGACGCCACTGATTATGCCACTATTTACGTAATAACCACGACATATATTCCCCATTGTTACTTAGGATTAATATTTCTGTCAAACCACATTCAATGCACAATTGAATATTTTTTTTTAAATACAAGATTATAAATACAAAGGAAAAAAATACCTGACGAAAAAGAGCTTCTGCCTTCTTTAAATTATAGTTTCGGGCTGAAATAATGAGAGGAAAAAATATTACATATATCAAAAGATGAAAATCATTACCGATTTGCATCATCGTAAAAAATTTTCTTAGTGCAATAAATGATGCTCAAGAAACTGCATGAAAGTGCTCAAACAGCATTAAAATTGCAGACCCGTGTTTCGACGTTGCAAGAAACTCCGCTTTCAAAAAATAGTGGTTTTGTGGGAGGGATAATGAAGGTAGGTACCTCTCCCAGGAAATAAAAGTATTTTCTCTCTCTCTCTTTTTTTTTTTTTTTTTGAAAAAGTGAGAATGAAGTTTTATTAAACTACTTTGTAAACATGTCCAAAAAACGTGAAAGAAAGTGGGATAGCTCTTACAAATGCAACTGAACAAGTATAAACCAACAATAAATTAATTATTTCAATATACAGTAAAAACCTGTAAAGTTGACTACCTTTGTAAGTTGACCACCTGTCTATGTTGACCGCTTTTGTCAGGAACGGAATTAGTACTATCTTGTATAATGAAAGAAAACCTCTGTAATTTGACCACCTTTCTATCTTGACCACCTGTCTATCTTGACCACTAATGTACCCCAAATTTGGTTTGGAGTATTGCAAAAAAACCCTTTGTAAGTGGACCACTTTGCTTATTTTTTAAAAATTAATTCAGCAAATTATTTTATTTTATTATTATTTTTTTAATAGCTTTCCAAGAATATTTTTGATGCCAGACCAGCATTTTACCAACTAAATAAAACAGCAGCATAACTAAATCTCCTTGTAAATTTAACCCCCACATTGAAAAACTACTAAGAACCCTTTTATTCTCCAAACTTGTTTTTCTTTTGTTGTTCTATTTGAGATTACCTTTTGTACTCTCTGTTCAATGAAAACATGTGTCAGCAGAAAAGTACTTAGTATTTTTTTCCAGTTGCAATATTTTGTGGCAACACTGGAATTGTGCTAGAGTAAAAGTTACTTGCATTGCAGTATTTCTGGTGCAAGGGATTAAGAGATACGACATTTTCACTCTCAACTGCTTTTTTGAACTATGATAGTCCAGCTTGTTGCTCTTTGTGTTATAGTTTTACATAAAATGGCTTCAAAAAGAAAGTTAGTTGAACTTGAGATTGACAAAAAGTATGAATTAATTGAAAAGTGAAGAATCCAGAGAAAATTAGCTGACACATATGGGATTTCCAAAACTAGTGTCTAATAAGTGCGCCAAACTTCAATAAGGATTTATTTTGTTGAAAAGTAGATCATCATGGTTATAAATGTATTAAATGTATATGAGAAAAAAAAAGAAGCGAAAAATTTGTTGTTTTTGATTAACTATGAATTTTTAGGAACTATTAATATTAAACAACTTTTTATAAAAAATGATTCGTTTTTTTGATCAATTTACTGAAATTTCAAAATTTACATGACACATTATACGTCATTCTAAGAAAATAACCCTAAAAAATATTTGAATAACATTTTAAATTATTGTTTCAAAGTAATATTAAACAATGAAACTAAGTTGAAAGGAAAGAGTAAGTGTCAATTAGTCAAAAAATTAACACATGGGGCAAGAAATGACAAAAAAAAAAAAAAAAAATCATTACCCCCTTTATAAGTTGACCAACTGTCTAAGTTGACCACCAAAGTATTGCACCGCAAGTGGTCAACTTACACAGGTTTCACTGTATATTGAAAAACGAAAAATTCGTAGGTTTACCCCACTCCGCCTAATTACTTTTGGGTAGGCTTGCCAAACGATCCGGTTTGACCGGGACATCCCGGATATCAGACAAAATTCCGGTGTGCCGGCCGGTTTACTTCACGTCCCGGAAAATGATAAATTTGACTATAGATAACCAAAAAAGTCTAAAAATAATTTACTATGAAGGATTATTTAGGATAATTATTTTCTCATTTGCAACATTAAAATGTTAAGTTAATATTGAATTAGCTTGTGAAGGTTCTTACAACAATATTGAAACCAAAAGAGTTCTAACCAATAAAAAGTGTATGTAAATATTTTTTTTTTTTTTTTTGAGCAATCATGATTGCTTATTGCTTTCATCTGATTGTTTTGATGTGCAATCATTTTATTTTTCCGCCAGCACCCTCTGCAGCACCACCGTCGACCGGCTCCTCACGATGCTGCCTGCTCCTATAGCGAAAACCGTCTCCAGGTTGCATCCATATGCTACACACACGCGCATACATACACAACTACACACACACACTCGCACACACAAATACATATAGCTACACACATACACACACACGCATACATACAGACACCTACACATACACACACAACTACCCACAAATTCATCACACTCACATACACACAACTACCCACACACTCATGCCTGCACAAAGACACAAACACATATGCCTACACACACACATTCCCCACCACACACAAACACTCATACAACTTCCCACACACTCATACCTGTACACAGACACACATGCCTACACACAAACACACATACCCCCCACACACACAAACACACACGCCTACATACACACACACTCGTGATTGCGAAAAACATAATTTGAATTCAAGATGCCAAAAATTCAAATTAATTTTTTTTTTGCTTATTCAAAGCGTTTCTACTTGCTTAAATAACTTTAAAATATAAACATGCAAGAAATAAAATGTTAAAATTCAATGCATTAAAAATGAAATACCGTCTAAAACCCTGTAGAAGCCAGCCAAGGTTGAAAACCCTTTGGAATACCCGCGACACAGGGGGGGGGGGGGTGCTCTTCCGATGTCCCGGTTGAACATTTCAGAAATCTGGCAAGCCTACTTTTGGGGGAGTAATACTTTGCGAAACAAATTGTTTTATGAAAACTCTTGGGCAGGACACTTCGCTCTCGTGCTTCATTCTTTTGGTTAGAACAATGTTTCATTCAAGTTATAGTAATTGAAATAATATTAACATTGAAACCTACATAGAAATTTTTATCCTATCTAAATGATCGTCTTAGAGGCTTTGAACAAACTTTTGGAAATGTACAAAAAAAAATGTTTATTTCTTGATTAGGTTGCATAAATGGATTTTAATTTATTGTTTTTTATTCAAAAAAAAGAAAAGAGAACATTACAGTAACCCCTCGTTACATCGCGCTTGTCGGGAGACAACAAAAAACGCGATATATCCGAAAACACGATATAACCGATGTTATAAAAATTAACGCAATTTTAACGCATTAACATAAATTTTAATGACATGTGCCCCAACAAAAACTTTAGTTTAGTATCGAACTAGGACGATTCTTTTTTGTAAAATCAAAAAGAAATTAGTCTACCAATTTTTCTTTAAAAAAAATATAAAAATATTTTTATGGGTTTATGGTGGAATATGAATCGAAAGTTGCAGCTGAAACTGTATTTAACTAAGTACTTGGAAATCATGCAAGTTTTGTTTTTGTTTTTAACTAAAAAAGAGAATATATTTGAGAAATATTTTTTTTTAAAAATTGCGGTGAGTTTAAATAAAAAGCAACATTTTTTTATCAAACATATAATTTTTTGGGAGACAAAGGAAAAGCGCGATATATCCGAATCAGTGATATAACGAGGCGCGATGTAACGAGGGTTATGTATTACGTATGGAAGCACAACAACCTCCTTCCTTTTCTAAAAATATGGGTGATATAAATAAATTTTACGCATAAAAATTTATTCCATCACGTTCAGAACCGGCATTGCTTTCAATGCAAAAAGAATGAAATTATTGATATGAAGTCATCCGACAAACGTTAATAGAGTTCTTTGTACTTTCGGAACATGTGTCTGCAATCCTTTTTACTCTTAGAGCATTTTGCATTGTTTTTTAGTTAATTACAACGCAGTGACCGACATAAAATGCAAAGTGTGACAAGCAAATAACACAAGCACATTTTTTGGAATGTGCCATATAGGACAAGTTTGATACATATTCATTGCAATAATGTTAGTTTATAAGGTCCCAAGAAAATATAAATTTGCGTAAAATTTTAGTATTAGGTTTCTTCTTAATTTCAATTTTATGCAATGCCAGAGGCGGCGATTGGGACTGAAAAAAAAAATGTATGAAGGGGGGGGGGTGGAAAAAGAAAAAAAAAGAAAGGAAGAATAAATAACTAAAAGCCATAGGATTTTTACCGGCAGCAAAAAAGAAAAGAAAAAAGAAAAAAATAGTACAAAAGTATGCTAAGTCTGGTTTTTAGAGCATATAAACGGTAATTGATGCTTGACTCACATTTTTCTTAAAATTTTCATGAATTATGTACACACATGAATTAACCTTACATTATTTACCCCAAAGTATTTTTATGTGTCACAAACACTTGGTAATAATTTCATTAAGCATGTACGGCTTGTTTAAGTAAAAAAATTGATTTACTAATATCTAAACAATAAATACATAAAATAAAAGTTAGTGCTAGTGCTAAATAATGTGTCGTAAACAAAAGTACGAAATAAAATTATGATCTGAAAATTTCGACGTTTCTGCTTTTTTTTTTATAATTTCTAGTTTTGGCTTTAAATTGGAAAATAAAATAAATAAATGGAGGGGGTCGCCCCCCCCCCCCCGAATTCCCGCCACTGTAGTAATGCTAAAGTCAATGGTAAATGTATGCAGCGCTGCATTAAAAATAGCACAGACGTGCAATAACGATATAGCACTATAATACATTATCCAAAAGAAACAATGTCGTTTATATAGTGTGGCTTCGGTAACTTGTGCCTTGGACAGATTCATTTATGCTTGTATCGTAAGAGGAGAAGTTTCTGTATTGACACAATGCCCATAACCTTTGGCGCAGTTGCCATTTTACGTTCATTTTAAGGAATAAAACCGTTCAAGCTTCAGCAGATAGGAAATCAGCTTTTGAGAGTAAGAAAACCAAGCATAAAAGCTGCAATTACACTTTTATCTTTACTTTTGAAGAAAAATCTTGATTTTAAAAGATATGTATAATGGGGTTTTTTCCTTCAGTCAAAAGTAGTACTTTTAGTCAATGAAATTGATAGAATAAGCACAAATAATAATAATAACATGGACCCAGAAAATACTTTCATTTTCCCCAACATTTTTTAAATTATTTTTTTTAAATGTCCGATTTTTCAAACAAGGCGTGGTCTTGATGACGTCACAAATGATGCACTTTGCCGCATATTTTCAACCGCTATTCCACTTTATGATAATCAAGAGGCGAATTAACCTATCCTATTCAGAGTCACAACTGACTTCAACTGTATTTATGTCGAGGACTGCATACTAAGTGCCTTGCCTCCATTATTTTATATACCGATAGATGGCAGCACCATCACCGGATCGAACAGTTAATGAGAATTTAGAACTAGTCCAAGAGCTAATAGCTACCTGGTACTAGCACCCCCAGAGGTATCATTTCACTTGGAGGACATTGAGCCCACGAGCATATTTAACGTCGCCCAGTCCCCTTTAATGACGACGGTGGGTCTTCGACCAGCGGGGACCGAACCCGAGCCCCTCCGGCCCCGAGTCCAATGCCCTACCGATCAGGCTACCACGGCCCCAAGAGGCGAATTAAAATTGCGTTCTACGCTTGCTATCAACCCTATCGTTGCCAATACACGTGAGTAAAGATGCGAATTAAATATTTTGCTCTGTGAATGGCAACACATAATGGCATTTCATCATTTGTGATGTCATCGGAGAGAAGCATAAACATTGAAAGCGCTCCGATTTAAATAATTTTTTCAAAATATTAAACTTAAATTATTTAAAAAGTAGCCAGATCCTATGTTTTTAAGCATGCTCTTTCAGAAAAAAATACTTTTAAAGTTTTGCAAATGACCCCATTATTTTTGAGATGTTCAATTCTTTTGTTCCTACTGTTCAGAAAAAGTTTCAACCAAATCAGATTTCTTTTTTGACAGACGACTTTTCTCATACGGGCCTAGGACAAGAATCACACACAAAGCAAAACGTGCCGGGAATCAGAAAATGTGTAAAATCATGGCCCCACCAATACTTCGCTCACACTTATAGGCCGTGACAATCGCTGAAATTCATAGCAACAAAGAGGGCGCTACAGGGAACCCCTGCTATCCATTACGTTGCCCTTGGTTGGTGAATGCAGGGTTCCGTCCAGCGCCTCTTTTGGTCAAAATGGGCGACATCCAATCAAAAATAAACAAACTTTGAGACGTTGACATTGATTGGCTGATGCATAGCAGATCATAGTTGCATTTAACACAGAAGTTATAAGGGCTCAAAAGGGTCAGCGCCATCTAGTGAGGCCATGGTAGAATACAAAGCGTTGTTACACAAAAATTAGTTTTTAAGAAATGAAAATTCAAATTCTTACCTCTCAGCCACTTATTGAGCGCGATGTCTGAATGACCTGGTGTTAGAATATCCGATACATTTTTCTTGAACTGTGAATATAAAATAAAATACATATTTAAATGCATGCATAGCAGGGAAAGTAATTGATTTTTATACCTGAATTAATTGCGAATTCTCAGGAAAGTTTAAAATTACCACTGATGCGGAGTAGGGTGGTTCAAAAAACCTTTTTCTCAGCTAGAGTCCAGGACCCCCCCCCCCCCTTTTTTTTTTTTTTTTTTTTTGAGCCTTACTAATAGTATTATGCTGTAAAAGTTTTAGCTTCTTACTCAAATTTTATAATATGTGGCATTGTTTTTTCAGTTCAATGTACTTTTTTTATCCCCCCCCCCTTATTGATGAAGTTTGGGGGAGGGGGTTGAGCACCGTCTTTCAGTTGAAATTCTTCCAGTATATTGCTATCCACAAGTCTAAAAATATTGAGGGGTGTCCTGTCATCTAGGTCAGGGCTTCGCAACCGGTGTGCCGCGGCACACTGGTGCGCCGTGACAAGGAACCCGGTGTGCCGCGGTATTTTCGTAGTTGTATAAAAAGAAAGAGCCTTGATGTATTTTATTTCAACCTTACGACCGAATAGCGTTTGTATCGTTCTGTAACTTCTCAATTCACCCTGTCGGTCATGTGCAATAAGACATACCCAAGAATCAAAGAGGCGGGATTTTCTGCCCCACCTCTTTTAAACTTTTCACGATCCTATTATTTTCAGTTTGCGAAAACGGATTCTAATTTCCACGAAATGCACTAATTATGCAGAAGTTTTTCTAAATTTTTCACAAACGGGAATATCGCCGCCTCCTCCAGTCAGAGATCGTGCCCTCCCCGCCCAGAATTTTAGCCCAAGCTTTAACTTTTGTTTTCCTCTTTTCCAGTTCCGATTCTAATTTCATTTTATCGTAGTTTCTCAAAGTTCGATTCTGAGACTTAACAAACTGGAAATTAAAACCATAAACTGTTAACTCCATCGTGAAGCTCTCATGGCAAAGAACTTACCAGATGAGCTGAAGTCGTGAAAATCGTGAATTTCATAAGATCGAGGCCGCTTAATTCTCGCCTTTTCGCCGTATACTCTGTGAAGAACTGGGGCAGATCACAACTCCCTACTTCTTCATACAGAGATTCGCTAGCTTTCATGTGGTAAGGTACTATCAAGAATTTTCGAATTGAGGGACCCCATTTTTTGATTTTAAAAAACGAAATGCAGTACAGCAGTTTGTTGCAAGACAACTATTGGCTGGCAAAACTAACGTACATGGCTGACATTTTTGAACACCTTAACGAATTGAATCGGAAAATGTAAAGACAAGGAGAGAATTTGGGTTACATGTATGAGCGAGCTAAACGGGTTCAAATCAAAAATTCAGCTGTGGAGAGAAGAAGTAGATCGTGGCTCATTGGACATGTTCAAACAGACCGTCAACGTGGTATGTGAAGGAAATTGCATGGCAGAAAAGCTACTGAATGTGGTAGCGGATCATTTAGTCATACTTCAGAACAAGTTTAAGCACTATTTCAAGAATACTGACATAGAACGGTATGACTGGATTCGCGATCCATTCTCTTTATCTGCCGATGCATCAGTTAAAGACTTTTCTTTGAAGCCGCGAGAAGAATTTATGGACCTTAAGAGCGACCGTACTCAATGTTGAGCGAAGTGCCGCTCTGAACGAATTTTGGTTGCTGGTTATAAATGAGTATGTCACCATCTCTTTTCTTGCTATTGATGTGCTGCTACCATTTTCAACTACATATCTTTGCGAACTCAGCTTCTCAGCCCTCACACTTATAAAAAAACAGCAAGAAATCATCTCTAAGCCTGGAACCAGAACTTCATGTAGCTCTTTCCAGGATAGAGCCGAACATCAAACGTCTTTACTCCTCAAGGTAGGCTGAAGTGTCTTATTAGCGTCAAACGGAAGTTATAGGTGCTTGCTTCGTTTTTGAAACATTATTTGATAAATCGTTTAATTGCAGTGTGCACACTTTAAGGACATGCTTGATGGAAATGCTTTGAAACATATGAAGCATAATTTTCTTTAAAGTCTGATATAGGTAGTTTTGTTGTTCATTATCAACCTCAATACATTTGAAGTATTTCTACTTTCTGAATAAATTAAAATACACTACGTTAGTTATAATTGTTTTATTTATATTAAAAAAGCCCCCCCCCCCGTCTTTCTACCAGTGAATGATAAAAACATTTTTATATTACCATTACGAAGTTAGGTTCAGTGTGCCCCGTTGATCTAGAAATTTCTTAAGTGTGCCGCAAAGTAAAAAAGGTTGAGAAGCACTGATCTAGGTGAACCTTTTTTTTATGTGTATTTTTGAAAAACCCTAATGCAGAGTGTGTCAACGCAGTCCACTAATAGTATGTTGTATTTACACTTTACATTTTCAATTATTGTTGTCATAAGGCAAGTATTTGCAGCAGTCATTAAGAGTACATTGCAGAAATTTTAAATCTACTTCTGATTCTACATCTTCAGATTTTGCAGATTTCAGCAAAATTTGAGAATATTTGCTGAAATTCTGCAGAATTACTCAGTTATTGAAACTTCAAATCGTGACAACCCTATTATTTGACCACTTTTGCGTCGACGATCTTATACTTTTAAAATCAGGTAAACGGCAGTATCTGCAGAAAGGAGTTTTCGAAATATTTGAAGAAAGGCGCTTTCGATTCAATTATAATAGGAAAATTTTGGAATTATAAGTTTTTTTTTCGCGCTTTTTTTCAGCGGAAACAAAATAAGCAAGCTTGTACAATAAAGCTAACGTACAATAGGGTAAGGTCACAGTGGCGGATCTAGCCGATCAATTTGGGAGGGGCCGTCCACAAATTTTGAACAAACTCTCGAGAAACATTATTAAAATGAATGATACTAAAGGGAGAGTGAGGGTGTTTGGAATCCCCCCTTCCTTAATATGTTACCTTAGACGCTCTAAAAATCTAATTTTAAGCTATTTTTGCACATATTAGAGAAAGCGATGGAGGATTTGTGAGCACTCCCTCCGAAAAATTTCGAAATTAAAGCCATAAATACGCAAATTTAAGCTCTCGTTGGTCTCGTGAGCAATAGGTGACTCGGAGGACAACAGCATTTAGAGAACGTCCAAGTGTCTAAAGTTGGGATCTAGATATGATGTAAACGAAGGAGTAAAATTTTGGAAATAATAGTTCTTTTTCTAGGAGAGAGATATAATTTCTCTCCCAATTAAGGCCTTAATTTTCTTTTAATGTAAAAAACATGTGTTAAATTTTGTTATTTTCTCATAATATTTTCGTTTTTTTTTTTCTTAAAAAAAATCCTACTATCACAAGGCTTTGGGAGGGGCCATGGCCCCCATGGCCCCCTTCTAGATCCGCCCCTGTAAAGGTCACCAGAAACAGACAAGGGTCCGGTGACAGACATTCATGAGCGAGTAAAACTAATGTTGTAGCCCATGAATACGGTGCAGTCATCTAGTGTTATCAGAGTGAATTTTATGAGCCAGTTGGTATTTTCAAGGCAGTGGTGGAAGGTTATGAACAGCTACCACAAGGTCAGTACAGGTACAAGGTCAGTACTTCCACAAGGTTCATGTTCATTTGAATTTAATACGACTTTAGTTCTGGAAAAATTTTTTTGTAAATTTTGAAGAGAAGAGGGAATTTTGTTTATTAATCATCCTTTCATCATCCTGTCTGTTACTCATCCTTCTAGAGACTGTCTGTTCCTGGGTATGATCAGATTTTCGGTGTCTGTTACTGGGGGGTCAGACCTTTTTTCAAAATAGCAAATAAAAATAGAATTACCCGATTCAGAGGTTCCAGAAGCAGCGAAATGTTAGATGAGATGTAATTGCACGAGAAAAAAATAGTTTAAAAAGTCTAAATACATCAAATTGCTCATAAAATTGAGTTAACCCGAGAGCGATGTTTTAAGCATGTCTACCACTGGTGCCGTTACCCTCCTAGATGATAAAAACGCAAAAAAAAAAAAAAAAAAAAAAAAAAATGAAAAACGAAAACTTTGCAGTTATTGCTCTTTACCTGCCCACGGCAGTATGCCATCGTATTTCTAACATTTTTGTCTACACTGTTGGAGAAAACTCGATGAATGAAGATCAGATTACGTCAGATCTGAGACCACCCTTTCTAGTGTGAGCGGTCCAGGAACTGCAAAAATGCCTACAAGCGTTTGTAATATCAGGGCAGCTTGAATGGGGTGGTTTTCTTCAGTCAAAAGTACTACTTTTAATCATTGAAATTGATAGAATGAGCAAAAAATATAACATGGACCCAAGAAATACTTTCATTCTCCCAACAGTTATTTTTTAATTAATTGTTTAAAATGTCCGATTTTTCAAACAAGGCGTGGTCTGGATGACGTCACAAATGATGCACTTTGCCGCATCTTTCTACAGCGTTTCCACGTTATGATAATCAAGCAGCGAATTAAACATTGCGCTCTACGCTTGCTATCAACCCTATCGTTGCCAATACACGTGAGTAAAGATGCGAATTAAATATTTTGCTGTGTGAAAATGGCAACCCTGAATGGCATTTCATCATTTGTGATGTCATCGGCAGAAGCCGTAAACAATGAAAGCGCTCCGTTTTAAGTTTTTTTTTAATATTAAACTTAAACAAATTTTTTTAAATGGTCAAATCCTATGTTCTTAAGCATGCTCTTTCAGAAAAAAAATACTTTTAAAATTTTGGAAACGAATTGCTGAAATTAAGCGGGGACGTTTCTCTAAATAAACAAACTTTTAGAAAATCATTCAATCCTATCTATTTTAAAAGAAAATAGAAATTTGAAGTAAACTGGTAATCGTGCAAGAAAAAAAACTTAAACACAGACACTGCAGTGTCTCATGCCATAGCAGCAACTTTACCTGTTTGAGAGCTTCATATTGGGAGTCCGATAAATACACTGCCGAGTCTTCCATGGAAATGTGCTATCAACACAAAACTGTAAAGAAAAAAAAGTATAATTGTTATTTTTTATGTTGAATGAATCAGCCACAATTTATTCAACGTATTAGAGATCAGTACCTGGACGACCGAGCCTCGCTCGGCTTTAAAAGAATTATTTTTTGTCAACTCGTGTTTTTTAAGGTTCAACACTTTTCCAAATATACTTAAAAAGCTTCACGTTAACGAAATGTTAAGCACTCGACCTTCTTATAACACTAAAGTACCAAACAAAGAAGATTCTGAATGTAATTAAATCAACATTTTGCTTTAAACTATCTGTTACATTTGTTTCCACTATACAATTTTCTTGTCAGTAATTTTGACCTTAGTTTTGCTATGGTGAAATCGATTTTTAACCGAATACTTCCTTTCATACTATGATGCGCTTCACGATTTTATCCCAATCGAGATTTTTTTTTTTTTTTTTTGAATAAGTACTTGTAGTTTTTACCACAAACCATTCCTACAAATGATAACAACTGACTTAACAAAACATAAACAATCTCAAGACATACGCTTCTTCGAAATAAAATTTAGATGCGTGATGTAAAAAACATGCTAAACTTTTCGAAGTGTAAAAAGAAAATAAATAAATAAAATAAAATAGGATGGTCAAGCAATAGTTTCACTTAAAAAAGAAAAAAGCCTTACATCGACTTACATAATGCTTTTGAATTTGTTTCAGCCAAGTATGATTGAAATTAGCCAAAGTGGCCAATATCAGCCAAGCCTGGCAACCCTAAGCAAGAATAAAATTTTAAAGCGAGAAGAGACAAATTTTCATTGTTATGGTTGCAAATCGTCTGCCTGATGCGTCAATTCAGAGTTTACTTCAAGGCTTAACTCAATTTGACTTTATATTAAAAAACTGTTTTTTGTAAAAAATCGCGTTTTTACAGAAAAAAACACTGATGTAGATGAACTTAGAATGCAAAACTACAATTAAATCCAAAATTTCATCCAAATCGTTAGAGCCGTTTTCGAGATACGAAATATATACATACCCACAAGAATTGCTTGTTTAAAGATATAAGATAAATAAACAAACACATGTGTAAATATAATGAAAGGAAAGTGAACAACGTGTTACTGCACAAAATTAGTAGCTTAAGGTTATCGCGATTTAAAACTTTAAGTTTGAGTAATTCAACAGATTTTCTGCAAGTATCTTTGAATTAAAGAAGACATTTTGCAGATATCTGTAAAGCCTTTGTAGACTTGCATGCGGATAACAAGTGGAAGAAATTTAAGACAACTGATAAGAAGCCCCCCAAGCTTTTTTTTCTATTACAGTAAAATTAAGTGTTTAGTCAATTACTTTATTTACTTGCCATCCAAAGATTTTTTTTTTACTTTTTGGTACATTTTGCTACTAAAGCGTGTTTTTTTTTTTAGTTTTTTAAACTATTATTTTATCTATTTCTTTTTCGCATCCTTGTGTGAGTCCCCATTCGTCGTCTGCTAAATGTAAGTATTTTTATCCACAGATAAATTGATTATAGAATATTGCATTGTCATCGGGTCTGAGGTTGCATTCCAAATTTTAAAAGAATCCGATCACAATAAATGGGCGAAAATTGAGCTGCAAGATTATAAATTTAATTTCGGTGTAGATTAGAACGCACGCCCGATGATTCCCGGGGGTGGACGTCAGCGAAGACCCGCGCCTTAGACCGCTCGGCCACGAACGATCGATCATAAAGTGGTGGAATGTAAGCCACTAGCTCTTAGTCCAAAGGAGAGCTACGAACATACAAGTGAAGCTAATAAAAGCGGGTTAAAATCTGCAGAAAGTTGGCAGATTCCAGCAAAATTCGTGAATTGTGAGGAATCTCGACGAAGGTAGGTTTTCTTAGTCGTATTTGAGACTATGAAGTGTGACAGTTTGTCACAAGAAATAGGGATACAAATGACAAACTCCTTCTTGGTGCCCCTTTAAAACTGGTCATTATGTTCGAAGCGTGGACACGAGCGAATGCAGAAAAGACCAATTGCCTCTATATTTGAAAACCAACATATAGTTCAGTTAACTAAGAAATTTCGAAAAACCTTAATGAAAACGTAATTTTACTTTTGAAAAAAAGTTTTTGTCCCATTTTCTTGTTTAAGAAGTTAGCGGCCAGACTTCAAATAACACCAATTCACTTTTTATGTACTTGTTTGTCAATGTATCGATCAACTTCACAATAGTTATCACAGCAAGAAAAACACTAAGTATTTAATTTGGTGTTTGTCTTGCTTATTTATTTTTATTTTGCCATTATGTGTCTTTGTTCTTTCATTAATCATATTTCAGTACACGATTCTGTTTTTCTAAATTTAAAACTTCGTTTATTTTTTTTATCAACAATTTCTTTCGAAGCTCTAAAGTTTTACGTCGTTTATTCAATAATTTATTACTAGTACCATTTTTCGACATTCTGTATATGTTTAAGAAATAATTGCTTGGTGCAGCATACTCTTTTTCAAGGCTCTTTCGTCATCTAACCAACTAATCTCCTTAGTTTTTTTACTATTGTTTGGTGCAGTTTCGTATCTTAAGACTCTTGCGCCACACGAAACCCAATAGAACCAACCAACCAATAGCTCTAAGTTTTGTGTTGATAATTTTATGTTGGCAATATTTAACGCACAATGCTACTATGATTTGTGAAGAGTTCTTGTATTAGTGCAGAAAACCAAAAAAATAAACTAAGTGATTTTCAAATTGCACGGATAATTAAATTGCCGGATAATCCGCATACGAATAATCAAGATTCATTATAAATATCACCTTCCTTCCAGAATCCTATAAATTAAGTGAAACGCAGTATGTAAGTGATGACACAGTGTTTTGCAACATATTTAAACCTCCTCCTTCTTCGTCACTATGTATCACACTTCACTCACCCTCTCGTCTAGTCACATGTTACACAAAATCGTCGCCTCAAAGCAAAAGTAAGACATCTAATCCCAGGAACATAACACTAAGATATCCTACTGTTGCTCTGAGGCGACGATATTACATGAACATATTGTTAAAAAAATGTTTTTATTACATCTATCTACTTCTTGATACTCCCTCCCCAGGGAAGTCCAAATCGTCGCCTCAGAGCAACAGTAAGACATCTAATCTCAGGAATATAACACTAAGATATCCTACTGTTGCTCTGAGGCGACGATATTACATGAACATATTGTTACAAAAAATGTTTTTATTACAACCAAAATGTATGCCGCTTCCCTTCTTGATACTCCCTCCCCAGGGAAGCCCAAATCGTCGCCTCAAAGCAACAGTAAGACATCTAATCCCAGGAATATAACACTAAGATATCCTACTGTTGCTCTGAAGCGATGATATTAGATGGACATATTTTTAAAAAAATGTTTTTATTACAACCAAAATGTGTGACGTTTCCCTTCTTGTTACTCCCTCCGCAGGGGAGGCCAAATCGTCGCCTCATAGCAACAGTAAGACATCTGATTCCAGGAATATAATACTAAGATATCCTAATGTTGCTCTGAGGCGACGATATTACATGAATATATTGTTACAAAAAAATGTTTTTATTACAATCAAAATGTGTGACGTTTCCCTTCTTGTTACTCCCTCCGCAGGGGAGGCCAAATCGTCGCCTCATAGCAACAGTAAGACATCCAATTCCAGGAATATAATACTAAGATATCCTAATGTTGCTCTGAGGCAACGATATTGCATGAACATATTGTTACAAAAATTGTTTTTATTACAACCAAAATGTGTGACATTTCCTCTCTTGGTACCACCTCCCCAGGGGAGCCCAAAACCAAAAACTTTAGGTGGGCGGAAAATGACGAATGGAAGCCCAAATTTGGCCGGCTGATAAAATACGAGTAAGCACACAGAAGTGCATCTTCTGAAAACGGACATTCCGGTGCTTAAAAAGAGCAATATTGCAATGGGGTTGTTTCCTTCCATCAAAAGTAGTACTTTTAGTCACTGAAATTGATAGAATAAGCAAAAAAAAAATAATAACATGGACCCAGAGAATACTTTCAATTTCCCAACAGCTATTTTTTAATTAATTTTTTTATATGTCTGATTTTTCAAACAAGGCGTGGTCTTGATGACGTCACAAATGATGCTCTTTGGCGCATATATCTACCACGTTTGCACGTTATGATAATCAAGAAGCGAATTAAAATTGCTCTCGACGCTTGCTATCAACCCTATCGTTGCCAATACACGTGAGTAAAGATGCGAATTAAATATTTTGCTCTGTGAATGGCAACACTGAATGGCATTTCATCATTTGTGATGTCATCGGCAGAAGCATAAACAATGAAAGCTCGCCGATTTAAGTAATTTTTTTTAAATATTAAACTTAAACAAATTATTTAAAAAAATGGACAGATCTTAGGTTTTTAAGCATGCGCTTTCAGAAAAAAATACTTTTAAAATTTTGGAAACGACCCCATTATATCCTCAAATTGACGAATCGTCAGAGACGATTAGCAAAAATAAGAAAAAATTTTAGCTATTTCATAGAGAATTCCTGTGACCTCCTATCGGGGTGCCCCTACCCTTCCTTCCCTTTGTCACAAACTATCACAATTTCTCAAAACTCCCTAACCCTCTCAAAGAGAGATACTATGTGTAGAAGACTGTGAAATATGAACAGAAATACGGCAACTTGTTGTACAAAAGCATCCAATTTGAAAGTCATCTTTACTAATAATAAAGCTGAAAGTCTCTCTGTCTGGATGTCTGGATATCCGGAGGATGTCTGTAGGATGTCTGGATATCTGTGACGCGCATAGCGCCTAGACCGTTCGCCCGATTTTCATGAAATTTGTCACAAAGTTAGTTTGTAGCACGGGAGTGTGCACCTCGAAGCGATTTTTCGAAAATTCGATGTGGTTCTTTTTCTATTCCAATTTTAAGAACAAAACTATCATAAGATTTACGAGTAAATTACGAAATTATCATAACTTGGAAGCGTAACATGGGCACAAGCCAATTGGCGAGAAAATTCACCATACATTATTTGTAAATATACAGGCGAACCAAAAGACCTTTTAATTTTTCTATTACGGGCAAAGCCGTGCGGGTACCACTAGTTAGAAATAAATCCAGTATCTTTACTAATAATAAAGCTGAAAGTCTGTGTCTCTGGATGTCTGTATGTCTGTTACGCGCATAGCTCTTAGACCTTTCGGCCGTAGCAACTTACCATAACATGGACGAGCGAATTACCAAATTTTCAAAACGTGAAACCGTCACATGGGCGACCAAATGAATACAGCAAATTGGCGAGAAATTCATCCATTATTTGTAAATATACAGGCGAACCAAATGACCTTTTAATTTTCTACTACGGGCAAAGCCGTGCGGATACCGCTAGTAACAAATAAAAGTTTCAACAACCCACAAACTGACTGATATAGAAAGTCGAAATCAGTAATAACAAACTTTGTCGTACAATTTGCAAAATAATTTCTTATGAACGTACTGAAGATAGGAATCTTAAAAAATGTAGATTATATCTTTTCCATTTCGAAAATCATGACCCTACAGGGCTGCTTGCAATTCTTTTGTTTTTCGCGGGAAGCTGCTGTTTACCGCGGTGAAAATCGCAGCGATTCATCCCCCATTTGGTAATACAGTAAAACCTCGTTAAGTCGTCCCTCAAGGGACAAAATATTTTTGACCACTTATGCGGAGTGACTACTTATGTGGAGTGGGAAATTAAGGAAGAAAAAAAAAAAGCCTTACAAATGCTCATGAATAGCAGTAGAATTCTGTGAGAAAACAATAGCTTATGTAATCAATGTCTATAAATTAGTGCAATAATTAACTAGTATGTTGTGGCCATCACGAAACTTTCTTCTATATTTTTCTTTTTTTTCTGATCCCTCCCCATGCTTGACGAGGAAGCAATATTCCCAACAAAAACAAAATTACACATGCAAAAACTTGACGACCATCCCAATGTCTGAATTATTACAAGAGCAAAGCAAAGAGCGAAAATTGAAAGTTATTTTAAAAGCCTTACTTGAATTAATTACAAATATTTTATTTGTTAACGAACATAAGATGGCAACAGTTAAAAATTTTAAATCATTGAGATAATATTTCCGATCATTTCCAATAATTAAAATCACGAGAAATACGCAGACGACAATCTATTACGATTTATCTTTCTCATTGTTGCATTAATAAAGCTAATTTTATTCGAAAAAAAAAACCAACACCTTGGAGCGATTGGTGTCAAAATTGAACCGAAGCCTGTTTACATATGGATTCACATATATTCCAAATTTCAACCAGAACGTAGCATTACTTCTTGAGATAGGGCACTCACAATGGAAAAAAAGAACGGGCGATTGCGCTACCCGCTTTTTAGCTGTTGACACCAAAATAAAATCAGCTCTTATACCCACTAAGGGCTACCAGCCGATAAATTTTTTTTTCATTCCGTTCATTATTTCTTGAGAAACAGCAGTCACAATTAACGACAAAAAACGTTCTATAGCTCAACCCCCGTTTGAGTTATTGGCACCAAAATTGAATCAGCACCTGTTCCTGTTACTGGCAACATATGGACCAAATTTTGTTTGATTCCGCCCGTTACTTCCTGAGGAATAGCAATCACGCGTAACTCAAAAAACGTCCCATTGCTCCACCCCCCCTGGAGGAATTCGCGCCAAAAACCAATGGGCACAAGTTCACATAGGGGCACATATGTGTACCAAATTTCGTTCGATTTCATGCGGTAGTTTTTGCTGTAGAGCGGCCACAAAAAACTGCTCACACACAGACGTGACACACACACATACACACACACACATATACACACATACACACACATACACACACACAGACAGACAGACATTTTCCAAAAATAGTCGAAATGGACTCAGCGCACCTCAAAACGTTCGAATCCGTCAAAATTCGAAATTCGAAAATTTGCACGAATCCAATACTTTCTTCTATATATTAGATATAGAAGAAAGTAAAAAGGGGGGAAATACTAATGATAGTTACTTTGTTTTATTTTCTCTTACTTATACATTACTAAATAATAACAACAACTTATTTTAACTTAATGTAATTACATTTTTACAATCGTTTAATGTTGACTGATGAAGTTGTTGCTTACGGAAAAGAACGATCTCTTCTAACATACATCAAGCTTTAAATTCTGTGTTTGTAGTTCCTTGAACGGATGTTAAATACTGACTAACTTTCTCCAAGTATTAGATTTTGTATGTCTTGTTGAAAGGAGTTTGATTCATACTCTTGGCACTCGGCAGAGTCACAGCAAGAAGTATGCTTTGAATGACCAGAACCGAAGATCGAGATTTCAAGGAAAAATGACTATCAAACAGCCTTTCAACTAAGTCCGACACTATTTTCTAAGATCCGATAAGGAAAAGGAATTTTAGAAAACAATTTTTGAGTGACTAGTTAACCGGGTAAAATTAAATTTGGTGACCAGTAAAGGAGGATCATTTTACATTACTGTGAATGAGACCTTTTCGGGACCAAAGAAAAATGACCACGTAAACGGAGAGACTACTTAACCGGTCGACTACTTACTGAGGTTTCACTTAGCGAATCACCATTCCGACTGTTATTCTATTTAGTTCCTCAGAAAAAAAAAAAAAAAAGATCACATGAGTTACGGTTATGAGGAAAATGGAATTTTAAGATGGCAAAACTGGAAACTTGTTTTGAGAATTGCAGCATATAAAGAAAGAAAATGTATTTTGTAATAGAACTTGCGTTGAAACGTTATTTTTAATGTTTGGCAGTACATTTGTACCTAAAGAAGTACAAATCTTTCAATTAAAATAAACATTAAAAAATAACAAAAAACATCCAAATGCATTTCTTTAAATTGTTTTAAACTCTTTATTGTAGGTTAAAAAAGGGGGCTCGGATGTTATTAATAAATATTCTTTAGAAAAATAAATGAATGAATAAAAAAAGTCTTCTTAAACAAATCATTTTCCTCAAAAATAAAATCGTCAGCACAACTGTTTCTTTCTGGTAAAAATTAAAGCACTCCGAATTTACTTTTATTTCCCGTTGCCAAAAATAGAAATCTTTGAAACTTTAGAAAGAAAATAAGAATAATTCATCTTGACGATCAATATTTCACATTAAAAACAAGGTTTCGGAGTTGGCGTCGGACTGATTTTGGAGAAAAGGAGTCGGAGTGGAGAGTCGACAAAACTCCTAGGGTTAGAGTCGGAGTCTGTCATTTCTCCTTCGAGTCTGCATTTCAGTAATGGCTGCGGAGTCATAGTTGGTGAGACAGGCAACCAACCGACACCCATTTTCCCCTTCTCAACACCCTACTTCCCATTTTTTTAATTTTTTCGATATGTATTTAATTATTTCCCTTTATTTTTTATTTTATTTATTTATTTATTTTTGTACTTTGCGATACTTTTACGACCCACTAAGCAAACTTTCATGTGTTTATTCATTATTTTATTATTTTAACAGAAAAGTTGACTGAAATTTTTTTTTTAATTCTAAAGAATATTTCTATAAGCTTGCTTCGGACTCAAACGTTTTATATAAAGTAAGTGTATGAATTCTTGATTACAACACTCAAAAATTGCAGTTGATCTCAATATCTTTACATTTAGGCAAATTCTCAAACAGTCCGTAAGATTTAAATTAAATATTGAGAAAAGAAAATATGTAAGAATTTGTAGTAAAAACTATTCGTATAAAAACGCCTAGGTAAGACCAGTCTATCTGGATGAGGGGAGGAAAGTAAAAATTTGATGCGCGTTGCTCCGCAGATTTTTAATGTGACCAATAGATGCGTACATTTCCGCCTATAAACAGGAAGTTTGGCTTTCCACCTAATAGGTGGTCAAACTAGTTATTTTATGAATTTTTTGACTCTTTCCTGCACAGTGTGGATCCATAAGAATGATGATGACGTGGGTCGACACCCGTGGCATCGATCCTTAAAACCCAAGATGGACTAATGCCGCGATTTAGGGTTACATATTTCGAAAATTTCTTCTTCGACTGCGCCCTAATATTATAACCCCTACAAAAAGTATCCTACCTTGAAATTCTGGTGAATCTAGAAGATAAAGCTTTCAAATACAGTAAACTCCCGATTATCGGCGGTCGGGTTATCCGCTGCTCGGATTATCCGCGGGTCTTTTCACTATTTTTTTTGGCAGTCATTTAATGCTTTTAAAACTTTTGATCGTGTTATTGTTCGTTTTTAGATTTTACATATGTATATTTTTTACTTCCAATGTTAGCAAATGGAATGTAGCTATGTTTTTAACAAAAATGTAAATGTATGTGTAAGTGTTATTCATATTTTTTAGCTATTGTATACAGTAGTATCGTTTTTACTTCCTTTTACAAAAAAGGAAGTATTGTATTCGCGAAAAAATTTTCACTCAAAAATCGCCCTTCATTTCCATTTTGCTCACCCCCAAATGAATGTTGAGTTTTTTTTTCGATTCGACCACATGCGGAAAAGTGCCTAAGAATGTATAGACACGCGAAATATCCATTTTGACCATCACCGAGGTAATTACAACGACTTTTCTCGTGACGTCTGTATGTATGTGCGTATGTATCTCGCATAACTCAAAAATGGTATGTCCTAGAAAGTTGAAATTTGGTACATAGACTCGTAGTGGGGTCTAGTTGTGCACCTCCCCTTTTGGTTGCTTTCGGATGTTCCTAAGGGGGTCTTTTGCACCTTTTTGGGGGGAAATCATTGTTAATTTCGATGTAAACTCAAGTGGCGTTATAATTTGTCGGACACTTGGCGATATATCGCCTGTCTTTTGGTCGCCAAGTTTTGTCGCCAACTTGGCGACAAATTTGGCGGAGTTTTTTTTTTTTTTTTTTTTTTTTGGTTTCAATTTGGCCATTGTTGGTGATATTTAGAGAATAAATATTGAATCACATTAAAATAGCGAATAATGGGGAAATGACATTAAATTGGAGTAAAAGGAAGTCATGTGATGCACACATCAGCTCGTTTAATTATTATTTTGATTATCCGCGGTTTTCGCTTATCCGCGGTTACCATGCCACCCTATTCCGCGGATAATCGGGAGTTTACTGTATAAAGAAATGTGGTGTCATAGAAGCCCTCAACTCTGCAATTGGGCGATTCCACGGGAAACGGCCATTTTGTCCCGCACGTGACGCCTCGTATATTTCATAAAAAATAATAATTTAAGAATTAAATTAATAATTTAGAGTAATGATAAAATTTTTATAGCTTAACAAATTTCAAACGAATGTGTGAATCCTCGAGGGAAAGATTTCGTCATTACTTTTTTAAATAATTACGTTTTAATGAACCGTCCCGTGGGCCAGGCGGCATATAAACAACCTTTACTTTGCTAAAGACCATGTAAAAATTTGAAGACTGCTGATTGGCGAACACATAAAAACGCGTCAGACATCTCCTTTATAGCTTGTTTTGCGTGCTCTTTTAATGTTTCATTTCGAAATGAGATTTCCTAGACATTTAAAGAGGGAGGGGGGATATTAAAAGCACGACGTGAGGGGGGATATTAAAAGCTCTCAAACGTGAATTCAGAATTTCTGGGGAACGAAATTCGTTCACATGCGTTGGATGGTGAAAAAAACATGACCGATGCATTTGCGTCGACTGACCAATCAGGAGTCCCAAAACAATGACAAGGTCCATGACTGAGTAAAGGTTGCTTATATGCGGCCGGGCGAGACAAAGTGACGACTTTTTCGTGGCATGGTCCAATACATAATTTTTTCCAATATTTTTTTTTTCTATTGCTTCTCAAGAAATGAGATATGTTTCCTTTACAGTGGAACCTTTGCACCCTCAAAATCTACATTTTATTTTAACATTAATACATTAACAGAGAAAAAATATTAACTTATTCATAAGCAAGTTACAAGAGGTTGACTTTGGATGTCCCGCACGTGACGCATGCAAATAAATGAAGTTTTAGAAAACGAAATTGTTTAATAAAAATATAATTGTGTCAGGAGTATCTTTGTATCAAATGCAAAGACTTAAAAAAATTCTTAGCACTGTTTGATTAAAATATTAAGGGATATGACAAAATCTTAATGAAAGCTAAGCGTCTTTTTTTCCCGCACGTAAAGGTAGAATAGTCCAATTGCAAGTACAGAAATGTAATAGGAAAGTGTAGAAAGGAACAAAAATACAATTGCGTGTCTTAGCATGAGCAAAATAACAGTTTAATTCTCATTGTACAGTAAAACCTGATTAATTGACCACCCTTGTAAGTTGACCACCTGTCTAAGTTGACCGCTTTTTTTCAGGCACAGAATTAGATCTATATCATATAATTCAACCTCTATAAGTTGACCACCTGTTTAAGTTGGCGGTCAACTTAGACAGGTGGTCAACTTAGACAGGTTTCACTGTATAATATTCTTCAGTGTGAAACGTTATCCATCAAAAGCTGCTGCGCTCTCGAACCCCAAAGCACTTGCATTTTTCTTTTCTTTTTTTTTTTGGCAACATTCTGCTTTTGTAGTGATGTACAGTAAAACCTGTTAAATTGATCACCTGTCTAAGTTGATTACTATTGTCAGGCACAGAATTAGATCTATATCATATAATTCAACCTCTATCAGTTGATCACCTGTTTAAGTAGACCACTAAAATAGTACACCGTAAGTGGTATACTGGTTTCACTGTATATATTTTCACTTTTTCGAGCAAAGCTATTTGTTTATTTTGCGTTGTCTAATAAAAATTATGAATGTCTTGAAATGTCTTGAAATTTAAAGTGAGTCAAGAGGTAATTACGTTTAAGGCAACAAAATGTTTCGAATTTTAAATACTCAAATCTTTCCAAAAACCTGAAACAAAACAAGCAGCAAAAAACACCCACCGCACCCCCCCAAAACATGCATAAAACATTCCAGTCTGAACACACGCTAGGGAAAATTAACTTAGTATGTAGCTCGAAAATAAATAAATTCTCAAAATAAAAAATTACACTTATCACCAACTCTTTTCCTCATTCAAATTATTCATACTATTAATGAACACGTCAAGCTTACGGTTTTTCTTGAAAGAAAACGAGGTCGAAGAACTTACACCATTCCTTTGTTGAATGACATTTCCTTAAAGTCTCGAATATTTTATTAGTTTTCTTTGTCCTTTTCAAACCATTTTACAAACGCAAGCAAAGCTTATTCATTAAAGAGATATACAAGTTGAGGTAAAGACAAGATAAAGTGCATTTGGTAGTATTTATGTGTGTTGACTCTTCTTACTGAAATAAGCTTACTGGTTTATGAAACCCCGTTATCTTAAAACCCGCTTTGGCTCACGATTGTTACAAGGGAGGAAATAGTTGAAAATTAAAAGTTACAGTAAAACGCCAAAATTTGCGTTTCTCAAGGGACTGAGTAAAAAAAAAAACGTAAAATACTTGAAATGCATAGAAAGCAAAAATCAAATAGAAAAAAATGAAGGTTGTAAAAATTACTCTTTTGATAGGTAGAATACCCATACTTTAAGAATGGAACATTATTATACATACCATTTTAGATCATTTTAACATACAGTCAATTCGTGATAACTCGACGACCGATAACTCGAACATTACTATAACTCGACATTACTATAACCCCTTTGTTTTTAATTCCATGATAATTATTTTCAATATCTCGAAGTTAACTTTCTTTAACTCGAAGTTGATTCCAAGATGACTCGAAATTTATTTTGAAAGAACGGGAAAAAATAGAAACAAGTGACTATGAGACAAAAATTAGTTTACCTTCACTTGCAATTCCTGCACAGTAGACCTCTAAAGCACCTGTTGAGACAATGTGCGATAAAGGAATTACACGTGCGGAAATGAGTTAGCTTGTTTTCTTTTGTTGTACTGTACTGTTAACACTTTGACATGTTGCTAGACTACGAATTTTCTTTTAAGCTGTCAAGTCAACTGATAGTACCTTTATTCAAAGGCTGACCTAAGTTAAGATGCGTTCCCCTTCATTCTTTGATTCGATCATTTAACGATAAGTTCCTGAAAGACTGAGTGAGTTTTCTTTAATATTAAAGATGTATAAGCAAGTACTCTGTCAATGACATTAAAAGAAAAAGAGTATCTTCCAAAGCGGTAGAATACATGAATCCGAATTTGAAACGAATGAAGATGTACGCCTTTTCTGAAATAGAATCAGCTCTATGCAAGTGGTTCCAGCAGTAGCGAAATCAAAACCACGCTTGATTTTTTTTTCTTTTTTTGTCTCAATATTTTTGATTAAACTGCATCTTGTGCTTAAAACTTTCAATTTCTGTAATTTTCTCGGATATATGTACATATTAATTAAAATATTCGATGTTTTGATATTGAAATGTTGGATACCGAAACTAGCGGTAAGTCAAACTTTCGATAAGTCGAAGTTTTCCGTCGGTCCCTTTAGGTTCGAGTTATTGCAAATTGACTGTATTTAGTTGCTAATCTCCATTTCGGGACACTTTGTATTCACGCAATGAGTAATAAAAAACAAAATAAATTGTATTTTTGTTTCCCCCAACAAAACAACCAACTTATAAACGGTCTCTTTATTTTTTGCTGAAAGCGGTGAAAACAAATTTTTAAAATAATGATTTAGATTTGATTAAGTATTAAGGAAGTTATGGCGTTCCCACAAATAAAAGCACCTTTAAGAAATCATATGGTGATTACATAAATAATTGATTGCATTTTAATTGATTGATTAGATATCGTCAATTCGATACAACTAGCTGTCCCAAGTAGGACTCTTAGGAGTCATTCTTCTTTTAAAACGAGCTGATGTGTGCATCACATGACTTCCTTTTACTCCAATTTAATGTCATTTCCCCATCATTGGCAATTTTAATGTGATTCAATAGTTTACTCTCTAAATATCACCAACAGTGGCCAAATTGAAACCAAATTTAATATTTAAAAAAAGTCGCCCAATTTGTCGCCAAGTTGGCGACAAAACTTGGCGACCAAAAGACTGGCGATATATCGCCAAGTAACCGACAAATTATAACACCACTTGAGTTTACATCGAAATTAACAATGATTTCCCCCCAAAAATGGAGCAAAAGACCCCCTTAGAAACATCCGAATGCAACCAAAAAGGAAGGTGCACAACTAGGCCCCACTAGGAGTGTACTTACCAAATTTCAAGTTTCTAGGACATACCGTTTTTGAGTTATGCGAGATACACACATACATACGTACATACGGACGGCACGAGAAAATTCGTTGTAATTAACTTGGGGGTCGTCAAAATGGATATTTCGGGTGTCTGTAGGTTCCTAGGCATATATCCACGTGTGGTCGGGTCGAAAAAAAAAACTTAACATTCATTCGGGGGTGAGAAAAATGGTAATTTAAGGTCGATTTTTGAGTGAAAATTTTTTCGCGAATACAATACTTCCTTTTTTGTAAAAGGAAGTAAAAATTTTTACCAGACGGAACTATGTTGACAATTTTTGTCTTTTTAAATTTTACAAACTTTTTAACATTCATTGTTATGATGTAGATATTTTTAACTTGTCATTTTACAATTTTAAGTCTTTATGTTTTAATAATTTAAATGCATAGTTTGTTTTAATTGCTTTTTTATATTATTGTTGCCACTGTAACTGGAATCTTTCTGTAGTGTTCAATGCTTTTAATAAATAAATAAATAATTGCAAGCATGCTTAAAATCATAATATTTTTAAAACCTTGAAAGGATAAATTCATGTAATAATGTTTACTTTTATTCACAAAATCATTGCAACAAATAAGCGTGAGTAGGAAATCATTCACGGATAGGGGCAACCATTAAGGGGTCACAATATCTTTCAAGCAAATTCTTTTAATTTATATAAATTTTATATTTCTTTGTAACCATAACGTTGAGCATACTTCTTTCGTAATGAATAATTTATTTTCAAAATTTAAAAATATTGCCTACTTTTTTTGAAAATTCAAAAAATTGAGGAAAATTTCAACTTTTAAAATTTCTAAGGATTTTTTATTTTTGCACTAATTTAAAAAAACGTTTTTTGCAAAACGATCACTATAATCATCTCTAAAAATCTGTGCATTCATTTGCTTATGAGTTCATTAGAAAATTTTCTGTGGTTAATTATGTACAAAATCGAAGTTTTTTTGTAAAAAAAATGGTTTTTAAAGGTTTAACATGCTCTAAACATTAGAGTCATTTATAAAATGCTTATCCAGTGCAAAATTTTGTCAAATATGTTATCCCAATTGCAAAAAAGTATTACTTTAAAGCTGTATCTTTAATAGAAAAAAACCTTAGGGATTCTAATGACATGAAAAAACAAAAAAAACATCATCGAGAAAAAGCAATTTAAAGTTTTTCTTTTGCATGAGAACAAATAGCGAGCATGGCCTAAAACCACTCATAACTTTTTGAATATGTGAACTAGAGCATTGAAACTTTTCCCCTGTGTTCAGAATAGTTTTTTTGTTTTGAAATAAGCAATAAAAAATTTTTTGGTCGTTTCATCATTTTTGAGGTACTATAACCCCTTAAGATAACTTAAAAATCGAAGTTTCAAAAAAAAACAACAAAAATCAGCATGATTTCATTACATTGATTGCTATGGTACTGAGCCCTTCAGCCCCGTTAAATACGAACATGGCAATCCTATTCCCTTAAAATCTCCCCTCCCTCCCCCTCCCCCCAAAAAAAGTTCGAAATAACACCGGATTTATTATGCACAGGAAGTATCAACCGAAAACCTGCCTCAAAAAGAACTTGAACCTTCTTTGCAGTAATGATGCCGATTTGAATTAAAATCTCTGCAAGAATTATTTAGAAAACTTGTTCTTGGATTTTCCATTGGGTCATTTTCAATTGTCTTTCGTTTGAAGGAAAGTTTCACTACCAGATAAGAATCTACATTTAATTGCGTAACCATAGGAATCTGTATTTATGATGTGATTTCAAGGACGTTGACAGTCATTACCTTCTCTTATTTTTCAAATTAAATGAAGAAACATACGTTATTAATGGGGTTGTTTCCTTCAGTCAAAAGTAATACTTTTAGTCACTGAAATTGATAGAATAAGCAAATATAATAGCATGGGCCCAGAAAATACTTGCATTTTCCCAACAGTTATTTTTTTTAATTAATTTTTTTAAATGTCCGATTTTTCAAACAAGGCGTGGTCTTGATGACGTCACAAATCGTGCATTTTGGCGCATCTTTCTAGCGTTTCCAAGTTATGATGATCAAGAAGCGAATTAAATATTGCGCTCTACGCTTGCTATCAACCCTATCGTTGCCAATACACATGAGTCAAGATGCGGATTAAATATTTTGCTCAGTGAAAGGCAACACTGAATGGCATTTCATCATTTGTGATGTCGTGGGCAAAAGCGTTAAACGATGAAAGAGCACCGATTTAAGTAATTTTTTTTAATACTAAACTTAAGCAAATTATTTAAAAAACGGTCAGATCCTATGTTTTTAAACATGCTCTTTCAGAAAAAAATACTTTTAAATTTTTGGAAACTATCCCATTGGAAATAGTTTCCTTTCATTTTTTTATTTAATTGTATTTTTACAAATGTTTTTGTGACTAAATTCTAAAAACATTTCGGATGTTGCCATGCTAATTCTACAGAAATGAAGGTTTACAAAAAATAGTTAACAATAAGTTTTAATATTCTTTGGATATTTTAAATTCTTCTGGATACATTAAACACAAAGTCAATGTTTTAAAAAACATCTGAGCAACAGCGCAGTTGAAACTAGATATGTCACTGAAAAAAAGGGAGGCGGGGGGGAGTTGTGATAAAAATTCATCACCAATTAAAAGAAGTCAAGTCAAAAAAGAAAAAAAAACACTTCAAGTTCTTCATTCGTATATTTTCTTACTGCAGCATTCCCCCCCCCCCCCCGGGGGGTCATGGCGCAGACTGCGCCATTGAAATTTTTGGGGGGGTTTTGAGGGATGACATTCACTTTTGGGGGGCTCTTGCTTTTGGGGTGGTTCTTTGCGAATTTTAGGGGGTATGCTCCCTTGCTCTTAAGAGGGGCTCCCCCGCCTATTGATAGATAAGTTAAGTGTATCTCAATATCTGAGGCAGTGAGAAGCAAAGAGATATAAGTGGATATTTTCAAATTAAGTAAAACGCGTTTAAAGTTCCGGTCCGAGGCAGGCTGTTACTGAGACGTTTTTATAAATCATGCTGTATCACAGCAATTACCGTGGCTACTAGTACTATCTGTCCCACGATGGAGGAAAGGTTCACCTACTTTTTGTGCATTGGTTATCTCCACCTTTTTTATTTTGGCACTTACATCCCTTTGCTTCTCACTACCTCATATATGCAAGGAAAGGTTTTTAATATCCTGTTCGAAATCATTTAAAACCAGTTAACTTTGTTTTTTTTTTTTTTTTTTGGAGAATGCACTCGTGATAAAGAGGGTGTCTTTCATGCAAAACCCATTAGATTCACTACAATAACATATAATTACGTGGGAATGTGAATTAGGATTACTTCTCCATCACAGTAAGTAACAGCACCTGCAGCAACAGTTCTGCAAATGGTTGTCTGATATTACTGAATGTGCTTTTCTCGTTTTTAAAATTATTTCAAGGTTAGAAATAATGAATTGTAATTCTTATTCTATTTGCGCTTATTTAGCTAATGGTCACTATCCCACTGCTGAGTATTTCTGATTTTATTTCATTTGTACTAAATCGATTTTAAATTGTTTTCAAGTGCGGCAGTAAATTATTGTTTTCAATTATAAATATTTAATTTATTGCGACAATAATGTTTGTATTGGGTTGCTTGGTTGATTTGGTTGTGTTTTTTCGAGCAAGAGCCTTAACAGGCTATACTGCGCCAAACGATTGTTAAAAAAGGAAAAGAAGAGCCGAAAAGGCGAGTTTTATTATTAAGGAGCAATGGACATAAAACTTCTAGAATTTTGAAAAAATTGCCAAAAAAAAAAAAAAAAAAAAAACAATTAACGAAGTTTTAAATATTGAATGACGGGCCGAAAGAAATAACCGAAAACCAATTTTGAGTATATAAAAAAATGTTAATAGCAAAACAAAAACAAAACAAACACAAGACGTAAGAACGAACACTAAATTAGAGAAAAAAATCCAATCTCCTGAAGGAAGGGGAACAATTTTGGATGGAGAGTGTCCCCTAACAATTCCTTTAAAGATGAAACAAAATAGTTAAAGAATTTGAAACGAACATAATTGAAATTTGGACAATCGGAGAGGATATGCAACACTGATTGATATTGCATGCATTGCATTTTGGAGCAGGTTCACGGTGAAAGATGTTGGTGGTTATGGATGTTTTGACCATGTTTGTAAAACAGAATCGATTTTGTGTGCGTAGCAAATTATTGCCTCAAATACACTAACTAGTACCAGGACCTTGAACATTATTTCTGAAACAGAACCGGATTTCATGATACAAAAACTAACTTGATAAAGGAAAAATATTGAGTATCAACCCACTTGCAAGGACGGATACAAGGGATGGGCGATGAGGCAATCGCCCCTCGCTTGAAAGGCTCACCATTGACAAATTTTCAACATTGAAGTACGAAAAACGCCATTCCAGACGATCTTCCATAATGTAAAACCCAGGGGAAGAAAAGTTTGGAACTTCCTCGGAAATGCTTTAGAATTGAAGTCCGAAGTAATGAACATTTCCAAACCAGGATAAGTAGTAAAGGGCATGTAAAAAATTCAATCTCCACTCACTTGAAAAAGTTTTGGATCCGCCCTTGCCCACTTGCGACAGGAATCTCAAAAATGTTCCCTAATTAGCGGTGCCCGCTGTATAAAAGTGTCCGTTAAAGGAGGTTTCACACGAAAAATATTTGATTTCTGGTGAAACACAGCTAACAAAATTACATACTGATGAAATATGTAATTACCATTAGAATGCTATCCGAGTAGAACGGTTTTCAGCATAATTTATAAAAGCATTATAAATAAATAATAAATCTCATTTTTTAAAAAGGCTTTAAAAAAAAAAACCTAACAATAACAATGGGGTTGTTTCCTTCAGTCAAAAGTAATACTTCTAGTCAGTGAAATTGATAGAATAAGCGAAAAATATAACATGGACCCAGATAATACTTTTAGTTTCCCAACAGTCATTTTTTAATTATTTTTTTAAAATGTCCGATTTTTCAAACAAGGCGTGGTCTTGATGACGTAACAAATGATACTCTTTGGCGCATCTTTCCACCGCATTTCCACGTTATGATAATCAAGAAGCGAATTTAACTTGCGCTCTACGCTTGCTATCAAATCTATCGTTGCCTATGCACGTGAGTAAAGATGTGAATTAAATATTTTGCTCTGTGAATGGCAACATGAAATGGCATTTCATCATTTGTGATGTCATTGGCAGCGCACCGATTTAAGTTTTTTTTTTCAATGTTAAACTTAAACAAATTATTTTAAAAATAATCAGATCCTATGTTTTTAAGCATGCTCTTTCAGAAAAAATACTTTTAAAATTTTGGAAACGACCCCATTCAATAACTCGTTCATTCATACTGGTACAAATTTGGAAGACACTCCAACACTAAAAAAATATGAGTTAAATACAGTGTATCAATTGAAAAAAAAAAAAAATCACCGTTAGAGAGAAAATAATTATGGGAAGAATTTAAGGAAAAGAGAGAAAAAAGGATCATGCATTTTTTTAATTTAACAAAAGCGAAAAGAAAATCGTCTGTGTGTCCTCCAAGAGGGTAACCAGCGGGTTTTTTTTTTTTTTTTTTTTTTTTTTTTTTTTTTTTTTTGAGATGCTTATTTATGACGTAACACAAAATTTTGTCCATAAAGTAAGAAAGTACGAAAATGCTGTAATATCGCGAGGTGGGTTGAAAAATTTCCTGTTAGCTCGTTATCACACATAAAAAAGATGCAATCCAAAAAATAATTTTAAAAATAGGACATTTTCAACTCTTCCTAGCCACCAAAATAATTACCTTCAACTTTTTAAGTCACTGTTGCAAATTAAATTAGCATAACGATATTCGGTTGATTTAAATTTATTATAGTTACTTTATAACAAATAAAAAAATGAATGCATAAAAAATGGAGTGTGTTTTAAAAGTGGAACATTTTCAATCCTACCATGACCCAAAAAATAATTTCTGTTAATTATGAAAGTAAAGGTAGCAAATTAATTAAAAGTAACCAACGATGCTACATTGGCTTAATTTATTAGTTACTTTGTAGCAATTGAATTCAGGAAAGTATGTTCAAATAACTATTTTTGAGTGAATAAGCGGAACTTTATCATCAAATAGTTTTAACAATTGACTCAACTTCAATGATTTAATCAAACTCATTGGAAAATAGTCACTATCTCTTAAAATATTAATTGTTAAAATCTATGAACAAAACTACTCCGTCGAAGTCAATGCTGGTTTACATCATTTACTATCTTCATTTAACTAATCATTATGTATGACAACGTTAATTCAATTTGCTATGATTCTTTTCAGTTTTAAAAATAAATACTGAAAAGAATGCACCTCGAACGCTTTTTAGGTAAAAATAGTTTTACTAAACTGAGCTCCATCACTATACAGTATAAAAAATGAACTAATAATTTCAATAATTTACGCAAACTTATTGACATACATTCATTATCTCGTAAAGCATTAAAATTTAATCTTTTATAACATTAAACTTTAATGTTAACATTACGTATATGTAACTTTGTAATTAACATTACATAATACTTACGTTATAATGTTATACATTATGTAATTGTGAAGGTTAAAATTTATAAATAAATTAAACCTTCAAACTGAGAACTCACTGATTAACATCATTTACTATATTTTTTTAGTTAACCATTACGTCATTATGTATGACAAGGTTAATTTGATTGCTGTACAGTAGACCCTCATTTTACGCGGGTTTATTTTATTTTACGCGGTTTCAATTATATACGCGGTTTAAGATTTGACACCTTTATTTTATTTTACGCGGATGAATTTCGGTTTTACGCGGATGCGGCAATGCAAGCAAATAAAATTTTCCCCTCTTTCATGATCCCAACTCCCGTCACAAATGATGCTCTTTGGCGCATCTGTCTACCACGTTTCTACGTTATGATAATCAAGCAGCGAACTAAAATTGCGCTCTACGCTTGCTATCAACCCTATCGTTGCCAATACACGTGAGTAAAGATGGGAATTAAATATTTTGCTCTGTGAATGGCAACATGAAATGGTATTTCATCATTTGTGATGTCATTGGCAGAAGTATAAACAATGAAAGCGCAAAGATTTAAGTAATTTTTTAAATGTTAAATTTAAACAAATTATTTAAAAAATGGTCAGATATTATGTTTGTAAGCATGCTCTTTCAGAAAAAAATACTTTTACAATTTTGGAAACGACCCCATTCAATAACTCGTTCATTCATTATACAAATTTGGAAGACACTCCAACACTAAAAAAATATAAGATAAATACGTCGAATAATATCGCGAGGTGGGTTGAAAAATTTCCTGTTAGTTCGTTATCACACATAAAAAAGATACGGTCCAAAAAATAATTTTAAAAATAGGACATTTTTTCAACTCTTTCCTTCCCCCCAAAAATAATTACCCTCAACTATTTAAGTCACTGTTGAAAATTAAATTAACATAACGATATTTGGTTGATTTAATTTATTATAGTCTTAATATATAAAAATCAATGTCCTGACATAACATATATATATATATATCAACGCACAGCCGAAACCGCTGAAGCTTTAGACTTGAAATTTGGCAGGCATGTCCGCATGATTACGAAAGTAACCACTAAGAAAGGATTTTTCGAAATCTTAATTAGTTCGGGAGAAATTAATTAAAACCTCTTAATTTTTGCGAAAATAAAACCTGTCATTGAATTTAAATCCCTTATTTTCGAAGGCTTTCCTCCATTCAAATCATTGTTCAGTACTTCATCTCAACTTTTGGTCGATAGCGAACTATAAATTTGATATTGTTTTTGTTTCTCACGTGGTTCTTCGAGGCTTTTCTCAAGTCAAATCATAATGTTTCTGTCTATTGCTCTCATTTTTTCAAAACTAGAAACGAAGTTTTTAAGAACATCATCACAGGCGGACCTATCTTTTTGAATTTAGAAGAGTGCAGTTTCCTGTTAAAGTTTGCTTTGCAATAACCATTAATAAGTCTCAAGGACAGACATTAAAAGTAGCAGGGACCGATTTAAGACAAGACCTTTTTTTTTACACGGCCAATTTTATGTAGCTTGCTACAAAGTCAGTTCATCAAGCAGCTTAATAATTTTAGCACCAGAAAAAAAAACTAAAAATGTTGTATACAAAGGAGTTCTCGCTTAAACATAGGTATATCAATAAAATGTGGATGGCCTGTGTTTGCAAAGATAATCAATACTTTAAAAGGATCGTTAATAAAAGTTAAAGATCGGTTAAGGACAAGGGCATATATATAAGGAGTCCAGGGACCCCGGGATCCTCCAAAATTAGAAAAAATTATAGGTAATAAGTAATTATTATAGGGGATTTTCGAAACTAGGTGCACCAAACACTGTTAACCCCTGCTAATTCCATTACCCGAGCGATACCGGGTACGGGAATGCTAGTTATTTCATAAGAATTAAAAAACTGAATGCATAAAATGGAGTGTGTTTTAAAAGTTGCAGATTACGCGTAATCAACTGCATTTTGGCGTGCTAATCATCGAGCTTGGACCACTGGAGACATTTTATACCATTGGTTCCAGAACTCTTACCAGAAGTAAAATTATTAAACTCACACGGTTCAGAACTCACAGGAAGAAGAGCTTTTAGGAGTGACAAAGGAGGATTATACCAACGAAGCTACCGACATCGATGACACACAACCAAAAACGTTCAAATTGAAAATTTTGAGCCATTCCTAGACAATAGAAATGATCTTCCTGATTTGTTAGTGAAGGAAGGTTCTACATGGAAATGACGCAAAAGGTCATGGATGCGTTAACGCTCTGCAAAGAATTACAGAGAAAAATTCTTAATGACTGTCAAAAGACTATCATAGCCAGCTCCTCTTTATAAACAGGACACGAAATCTTAATATATAAAAATCTTCCGTGCGGACGTTTGTCACCATAAGGCTTTTAAACGGCTGGATCGATTTTGATCAAATTTTTTATATGTAATTAAGTTGTGGCAAGCATGGTTTCGAAACGCGATGGATTGAATCGGAAACGTTTTTGTTAATTAATTTAAACATTGGATGGTTACATCTCCCAAATGATTAATGTCTATTTTAACCTATTGTTGAGTGAGAACTGAAATAAATATTTCACCCGTTGCCAAAGGACAATAAGAAAGCCAGCTCTGCTCTTTGTAATGAAATTTCCTACTGTGATATGTCAATTGAGAATAGATAAAACGTAGAGAGAGAAGGAGAAGCATACATTTCTCTTGAAAGCAACGATTTTAAGTCCCGTGATATATTTTAAAGTAAAGTACTGGAAGGTTCACGCAAAACGTGTTTTCTTTCGTCGTAGTTGAACCATGTCACCGGATCGGTGCTTTAGGTTTTCCTAACCAAATGATCAGAAAGTACCGTACCTAGCAACATTTGTTTCTCGGCTCAAATCCAGCTGAGTTTTGGCACCAATGTCAAGAATACTTTAAGGATTATCAAACTAATCAGTACATTATTGAAGGAAAAGATGATAGAATTTAAAGACGAAACAAATTTTATTTTCGTCCAGATAAATTACAACAGGGTAGTTCTGTACACAAAAGATCAGCGCAGTGGAAGATCTTTATCTTTGGTGGAAGGAACAAATTAGGCAATATATAAAGTTTAAAAAGTTTTCGTTCAAAAGATCGGACCGCTCATCGGTCGGAGTTGGCTTCGCTCACTGATCGGCTGGATTACAGTAACGTGGTGGCGTGGCGACTTTGGCTATAAACAATAGAGTTGCGTGATCATTTGTTTGCATTTTAAAGCTACTGTTAATGTAATTTATTGGCTTTTTTGTTTATTTGGCGAAATATTTCAAATTGCAAAGAATTGTTTTTCGTTTTTAAAGAGTGTTTAGTCATTTTAGTCTAAGAATGTGATTATTTTACATCGGGAATGTGGGGGGGGGGGTGAGGGATTTTCGCTTATTCAGAGAAATGTTTTTACCTTTATCGTTTTTCTAAACAATATCCTTTCGATTGTTTTATTCTTTTTCATATGGGGGATGTTGTAGCGGGATTTTCCGTTTGTTCTAGATGGGTAGTTAGTTTTTTACGCTTAATATCTGAGGACGCTTTTTATCCTTTAATTATGACTGAAGGAACAAACCATCAAGTACGGGAGAAAAAATAGTTAATAAAATAACTGCTCAGTGGGCATTAGATAATCAAGTTGTAATAAATATACGCGTTCTGACACCAAGCAGCTTAAATCATTTTCTTTTTACTTATTTTTTTCAACAAAACGGTTCAAACACTTGATGTTTTATTGAAAATTTTTAACTTTTCAATTTACAAAGTTTGAACAAACAACGTCTGTCGGGTCCTCTAGTATATATATATATATATATATATATATATATATATATATATATATATATATATATATATATATATACTAGCAAAAATACCCGGCGTTGCCTGGGTCAGTAATAATTATTAGAAAAAATCGTTACTTGCTTTTGTTTTCTGTTTTAAGTGAAAGAATTTAAAACACATCTTTTTGACGTGATTAAAAATCGAGTTTCTTCCTTACCCATAAAACTAAAATAGCAATAAGTATAAAGAACAAAGTAGTATTGATTTAGAAACGAAAGAACTATTATTAAGCATATACAAATTTAAAAAACATGAAATTAATCTTCTCATATTTAAAAAGATTAATCTGTTGATACTTTTTTTTAACATGGAGTCTAAAACCTATACTTCTCTGTATGGCTAATGAAGTACGAAGTGATTAAAAAAAAGTAGCTGCGCTCGTAATCCCCTTATACTTGCTTTAGTTATTTCGGGAAATTTCAATCATTGTGGCTCTTGGTGCGATTTTACCGAATTTGCGAAAGTCGTTTCGGGGTACCTTCGATGATGCTCCCCCATTCTTTCCTTACTTTGTAAAACGATATGATATTAATTTTCGTTACAGAGATATCGTCGCCAGATGCGGAGATATTTTTGGTCACCATAAAATGGCGCTAAACAGTTTCATCCGAAATGTTACCAATATAAGTAATACAATTTGATGATTGTTTGAAATTGTGCAAAAAGGAAAATTAATGGAAGTTTTTGTGCTGTTTATGGATTTGCCTAATTTAGTTGCTGGATTATTTAACACAGTAAAAAAAGTCTTTTGAAAATTCTTTGATTGGCGATATTTTGTTTACATGGTGAAAGCTGAGAAACATTATGACGTAGTCTTTGACTTCAAAAACAGCAACGTTGAAAAAACTGCCAAATGCATCAGCTACGGAAATCTTTCTGCAAAAATTTTGGCGATCTGCTGGTTGTTTGGATAATGAGTAAGTGTTCAATCAGCATAAATAATAATAAAAACCATTAGTTACATTAAAGTTCCGTTTAAATGGAAAATCATCAGCCAAATCATGTATTATTTGCCAATCTTGTGCAAAAATCTTACTTCAAGATTTGACTTGAGAAAAGCCTTGAACAATCACGAAAAGCAAAGAAAGTTAACAATACAACAATTGTCGCTATCGACAGGGAGTTGAGATGATACACTAAATACTGTATTGAGTTGAGGAAAGCCTTCGAACATGGATCTAAAAAGCTCATAACTCGTTTTTTATTCTACTTAGAAATTTCGAACAGGTGCCACCTTCAGCAGAAAAATCAGAGCTTTCGATGGACATATAATGTAAATATGTGCAAGTATTTTTTCATCCCAATGTTAGAGAATTTATACAAAAATTGTGTTTTATTGCCCCCCTAAGGGGGTTTTGCCCCCCATAACGGGACGAAAACTACCCTATGTGTTATTCTGATGCATAAGCTATATTATTGTAAAGTTTCATCAAAATCCGTTCAGTAGTTTTTGCGTGAAAGAGTAACAAACATCCATACATCCATACAGACAAACTTTCGCATATATAATATTAGTAAGATATATATATATATATATATATATATATATATATATATATATATATATATATATATACACTATTATAAAGAGGAAAGATTTGTTTGTGTGTTTGTATCGTATAGGCTCTAAAACTACTGGACCGATTTTAACCATTTTTTCACCATTAGAATGTTACATTATCAGGAATTATAATAGGGTATAATTTATTTCAAAAATAATTAGTTTAAAAAAGTTATATAATGTTTTATGTGATTTTTAGTGCTTTTTACTCAACAGACCCCGAACCAATTGCGCCAGATAAAAAATTTTTGTACTAAAATGTAGGAAATTTTATTTTAACTATGATGAAAAAAAAAAAAAAAAAAAAAACAATTTTCCAAATAGAGCGATTTTTGTATTTGTTATGAAATTTTGAAAAACCTTTATTTTGCATTTTTCATGGGTTTAATTTTGTAATTTGTTATAATTTTAAAGAGTTGTTTGGCAACAATTGTATTTATTTTTCTGAAGGACAACACATTAAAAATTTGTTTAAACCAGAAACTAATAATTACTTTTATTATTAGAGTATGCTTTTTTTTTTTTTTTTTTTTTTTTTTGTAAGTTTTCAACATTTGTGTCTATTTTGTAAATTTGTGTTTATTTTGTAACTGTGCGTAAAAGAGGAAGATCTCAGCTTATGAAATATTTGTCCATGGCGAGGAAAGCCAAAATACGTCGTCTTACAAACGTCTTTAGCTAACACAAATAAATTCGACGGTTTTCCTACACTTGAATATGCAACATATACCCACGAGAAAAACGAGGATTTTTCAAATCTAAACATTTAATGGACATTGTTTGGACTTGAGACTAATTTCATAGTTATGGTGAAAGCTAAACTAACGGGAACCTGTAACCTTCTGAAGGGCGTCGTAGATTCTGACGGTATCATTGGATTACCGGGAACTACTTTGATATACCCCCCCAAATCGGAAATTTGGCGACTTTTTTTGTTTTTGTTGACACAAAACTTTGTTGCCACAAAAATTGTTGCCACAAAACTTTTAAAAAAAACTCAAAAAATGGTACAAAATACAAGAAAATACTTAATTTGGCAACAGCAAAAACCTAAAAGCTGAAAAAACCTAAATTGGCAACACCAAAATAAGAAACAGCAACCCTAAAAATTCCGTAGGAAATGCCAGATTTGGCGCGTAATTTTTGGGGGTGTATATCAAAGTTATACCGATTACCGTGCCAACAGGACCACTTCTCCTTTAAAACCCCTTAATAATGTAATTATGTGACATGATATAATAATACTTACATGTATTTGTTTTAATTAAAGAGCTTTGAACAATGAAGCACTAATAATTGAAAAGCAGGAATAATTTCACTGCATCGCGTTTATTACAGAGTACCTGCTTAAGCATTCCCATCTTCGTTCGTGAATAATAATTTCATTGTATTAAGGGGTGCCAGAAGTATAACTTCAGTCATGGAGGTCATAATGTTCTTTTACAACTAGCATTTATGTTAAAATAATAAAAAAAAAATCCCTATGACTGGTGTTCTCCTAGCGTCACCCCTTAAAAAAATTTACTACAATGAAATACATCAAAAACCTTAGCCACAGCAACGCGTGGCCGGGTCAGCTAGTTAATTTATGTTTTCTTTATGCATGTTGTGCATAAAAGTCGATCCATACCTGCCAACATCTACTGGGGAAAAAAATCCAGTAAATCATTAAAAACTACAGTAGATACATAAAATACACCGCCAACTCAGTCATTTCCAGGGCTTCCTTAAGAGGATTTTCCATCTCCAGCTCAATCACTTTCCTATGCCGGGCTGATGAGTGCTAATAAGCACGAAATTGCAGTCCTCGGCTGGAAATGACTGAGTTGGCGGTGTATTTTATGTACGAGGCGTGTTTTTAAAGTAAGTACCGTTTTGATATAAAAAAGGAACGAGTACAGATAGAGCTAAGTAATTTAGTGCACAAAAATCTACCACCCTTACGCTATTTTTCGACATTGCTCCCGTGATTTTCCAAGCATTTGTCATAGCGTGGTACAGGTTTTTGTATACCTATTCGTACAAAGTTACCGCCCGTTTAGTCAACCATGAGGACTCTTACAGGGCTTTGGCTGGGGCGTTTTTGAACATCCTCTGGTCTGCCCTCACCTCGCCCGCAACATCTTTCATTTGTTTCGGCATCTAAAGTCTTTCCAAGGTGGTCTGTGGCACAACAGCAATAATGAGCTCAGAGAACATGTTATCCCTTGGCTGACTACACAGGCGGCAATTTTCTATGAATAGGTATACAAAAACCTGTACCACGCTATGACAAATGCTTGGAATTTCACGGGAGCAATGTCAAAAAATAGCGTAAGGGTGGTAGATTTTTGTGCAATAAATTTCTTTGCTCTATCTGTACTCGTTCTTTTTTTATATCAAAACGGTACTTACTTTAAAAACATGCCTCGTATTTCTGCCTTAGCACTGGCCAAAGGGTGTAACTTACTGAAAATACAGTAGATGTTTACGACGGATTTTTCGTTCTTAGTTAGGAAATAAAAGAATTTTTTATTTTCCTTCTTAGTACAACCAAATGCTCCTTACATCTTATACACTATCAAGAGAAATGATCAAAATCCAGGAATCTCCCGGAAAAACCAGTAGAGTTGGCAGGTACTTAGTACACAAACTTATTACACAATTAGTCATCACTAGAATGAAGTATTTTGTTATCTACAGAACCAAACCCCTATTTAACACTAGTATTAGGTCTCAATTAACGCGGTTTCATTAAAAAATACAGTAGATGTTTACGACGGTTTTTTCGTTCTTAGTTAGGAAATAAAAGAATTTTTTATTTTCCTTCTTAGTACAACCAAATGCTCCTTACATCTTATACACTATCAAGAGAAATGATCAAAATCCAGGAATCTCCCGGAAAAGCCAGTAGAGTTGGCAGGTACTTAGTACACAAACTTATTACACAATTAGTCATCACTAGAATGAAGTATTTTGTTATCTGGGCAGTTCTCAAAAGGTGGGAGCAAACACAGACCTCGACTTTGAAGCTTCAACACCAAATAACTTTCATTTTAACTAACTCAATAATTTTTGAGTTAAATTATAATACTGTATAGAGACAAGAATTGACATAAATTATGGAAAAAATGCTCTTTAAATGCCCTTAAAAAAATATTTTCTTTGCTAAAAGGCGCAATTTTGGACATATCAAAACGTTAACTGAGCAAATGTACGATAAAAAAAAATTTTTTTAAATTATTTCCATACGTTTAAAAAAAAAATTTAAAGGTATGAATCTTACACTGAATAATTTTTTGTTAATATTTTACACAGATAACAAAAGTAAAGACACATTATTCACTTTGTAAACGATTTTAGAAAATAGTAAGTTTGAAATTTGATGCATGTCCAAAATTTACGATCTTTACATTGCTATTTTTTGAGAACTAAATATATGATGTTTTCATTTTAAAGGTGTTTATCGAGCCTCAGAATCAATTTTTAATTGTTTAAAAGTGTTTTCATAAGCTTTTATGCAGTATCTTAGAAGAAAAATAATTTTTTTTAAACGTACATGTGAAATGTCCAAATGGCGTTACGATCTTGACGCCGATAATTCGGTCCATTTATTCATAATTTTTGATGACCTACTGTCTTCTAACCTCAATAAAAAACGTTATTATAATGTTATCTTCTTTAATCCATTGGTATTTTGCATAATTAATATGTTACACATAGAATAATAAATTACAGTAGAAACATGGCTGGTTATGATCGAACCAAAAGCCATTTTGCGCTAAAATCGCCAAGCAAACCTCCGTTAGCGACAACACAGTATACGATAAGCTAAAGGTTACCAGAGGGAAATTCCAATTTGACAAATTTAGTTTATCGTCAGCTGTACCAGTTTTGACGACTTTATCACCTGCGCTAGCAATTTTTGAGCAATCACGATTGCTTATTGTTCTCATTTGACTGTTTTGATGTCCTATCTTTTTATTTTCCCACCGCCACCCCCCGCACCATCACCGTCGACCGGCTCCTCACGATGCTGCTCCTCTAGCGAAAGCCGTCTCCAGGTTGCATCCCTGTCCTACACATACGTACGCACACACACATACACACACATACACACAACTACCCACACATTCATGCCTGCACACTGACACAAACACATATGCCTACACACACATACACATACCCCCTCGCACACACATACACACATTCATATACACAACTACCCACACACTTATGCCAGCACACAGACAAACACACATGCCTACACACAACTATCCACACATTCATGCAAGCACACTGACACAAACACATATGCCTACACACACATACACATACCCCCCCCCCCCCACACACATACACACATTCATATACACAACTACCCACACACTTATGCCAGCACACAGACAAACACACATGCCTACACACACATACACATACCCCTACACACAAACACACATACCCCCCACACACAAACACACACGCCTACATACACACACTTGTGATTGCGAAAAACATAATTTGAATTCAAGATGTCAAAATTCAAATTAATTTTTGATTTATTTTTTTTTCCGCTTTTATTATTTTAGAATTCCTTTTCTCTTCTTTCTTTTGGAAACATAATTTAACGATCTCCAAATAGAAATACGAATTTCTTTCTTCAATAATTTTTTTAGCCATCATTTTAATTCTTATGACATTAGAAAAAATATTCATTATTAAAACTGATGTCACTTTTTACAATTGTATTATTTTTAATTTGAAGCTTTTTTTTAACCTTGCATCAACTTCTTCAAAATCATTCCAAAACTTTATTATATGTAAGGAGCAGCATGTATAGCCATTCAAGTATTTCATTAATATCCTCTTTATTATTAAATTGCAAAATTTAAAAAGTAGTAAATAAAATTTTCATTGGAAAAATTAAAAATCAGATTAACAATTGTCAAAAATGGTGAAACTTATGTTATAATGATGTCCAAAATCCATTACCTACAGGACAAAAATGTCCAAAATCTGTTACCTACAGACTGCTGATTTAATTTGCTAATTAACAATTTTTACAAATACCTGCTGTCTTTTCATGTTCATATATTGTGTTCTAGGTATGCATACTATAGAATAAAAGCTAAATTGATGTCAAATTCGAAAATTTTTGAAATTGCTCAAAGTTAACTTTTTTGTTCCTACCTTTTGAGAACTGCCCATCTACGGAACCAAACCCCTATTTTAACACTAGTATTAGATCTCAATTTACGCGGTTTCGATTTACGCGGCATTTCCGTGGAACGCAACCCCCGCGGAAAACGAGGGTCTACTGTATTTAGCTTCAATAAGCCGAATCGGATGAAAAATTAACTTAAACAAATAACTCAATTTCAACATTTAACTCGGGCTTATCATCACAATCTCACAAACTAAATGATAAAATCTTAAAACAAAACCATACCTTCCAAATAACGTATTCCAAACCTTCTAATCCAAATCTTTTCGAATGAACTAATGAAAGTGCTCCATTCGAGAGTGACAGTTTTTATCGAATAAAACAAAATCGCAACACAAAAGGTCAAGCGAAAGGAACATTAAAAAGAGCCATTTCCTCTTGACCGTTATTTGAGATTCTTCTCCTTTCTACCGCACACTCTTTTAGTGATGAATTGACTGATAATTTACCTCTTTGCATTCTTTTCGGCGGGCGACGGGTCAGAATCGAAGAAAAGATGGCGCCAAAAAATCAAAAACCATTCCGCACCAGGAAAAAAGGAATTTCCAAAAGAATCTTTTCCTCCAGAATCGAACGATTATAGAATTATTGACAATAGAACTAATAATTATTTCTAATTAGGGAGAATGATGAGGAACTGATGTTCGTTTTTGCTAAAACATGCGTGAATTATTGTTCTTCATAGGAACAGGACTCGATGGTAATACAATTATAACAAAAGCTATTGTATTATAAACTCAATTTTAAACGGAAAATGTTACATTCGAGAATATCTTTTTTCTAGGGCGAGATGCCTGGATATTTTGTAATTTGGATACATCTTTTTGTTGTACATGTGGTGTGAAAGAGGCAACATTTTACGAGGCGTATTTTTAAAGTAAGTTCCGTTTTGATATAAAAAAAGAACGAGTACAGATAGAGCAAAGAAATTTATTGCACAAAAATCTACCACCCTTACGCTATTTTTTGACATTGCTCCCGTGATTTTCCAAACATTTGCCATAGCGTGGTACAGGTTTTTGTATACCTATTCATAGAAAATTGCCGCCTGTGTAGTCAGCCATGGGATAACATGTTCTCTGAGTTCATTATTGCTGTTGTGCCACAGACCACCTTGGAAAGACTTTAGATGCCGAAACAAATGAAAGATGTTGCGAGCGAGGTGAGGGCAGACCAGAGGATGTTCAAAAACGCCCCAGCCAAAGCCCTGTAAGAGTCCTCATGGTTGACTAAACGGGCGGTAACTTTGTACGAATGGGTATACAAAAACCTGTACCACGCTATGACAAATGCTTGGAAAATCACGGGAGCAACGTCAAAAAATAGCGTAAGGGTGGTAGATTTTTGTGCACTAAATTACTTCGCTCTATCTGTACTCGTTCCTTTTTTATATAAAAACGGAACTTACTTTAAAAACACGCCTCGTATCAGCATAAAATTTCAAATTTCCAAAAAAAGGCTTTTTTTTAATTCGCAATAGTACACAAGTGCTGGTTCACACTTGCAGACGCAAGTCGGCACGGGTGACCGTTTTTTACTATGGGGTTGGTTGTTTCCATCAGTCAAAAGTACTACTTTGTCACTGAGGTTGATCGAATGAGCAAAAAAAAAAAAATAAATAAATAAATAACATACAGCGAGGAACATTTTTTCCATAACGTTTAATTTTTAATCAATGTTTTAAAATGTCCGATTTTTTAAACAAGGCGTGGTCTTTATGACGGGACAACTGATGAACTTTGGCGCTTACTCCACTGGCACGCTGAATGCTGACGCTTGCTGTCTACCGCGTTTCCAGCTTATGATAATTTAGAAGCGACTTAAATATCCAACATGTAGGGGCACATGAGATCAGTTTCCATATCCTCTCCGTAATATACATATTAGTGCAGGCTTATTGTAAGTGTTAAACGAGCTGATGTGTGCATCACATGACTTCCTTTTACTCCAATTTAATGTCATTTCCCCATTATTCGCTATTTTAATGTGATTCAATAGTTTACTCTCTAAACATCACCAACAGTGGCCAAATTGAAACCAGATTATAAAAAAAAATTTAAAAAATCGTCAAGTTTGTAGCTAAGTTGGCGACAAAACTTGGCGACTAAATAACTGGCGATATATCGCCAAATGTCCGCCAAATTATAACACCACTTCAATTTACATCGAAATTAACAATGATTTCCCCCCAAAAAGTGGCAAAAGACCCCCCTTTGGAGCATCCGAATGCAACCAAAAAGGAAGGTGCACAACTACACCCCACTAGGAGTCTACGTACCCGATTTCAACTTTCTAGGACATTCCGTTCTTGAGTTATGCGACATACATACGTACATACAGACGTCACGAGAAAACTCGTTGTAATTAACTCAGGGATCGTCAAAATGGATATTTCGGATGTCTGTACCTTCCTAGGCACATATCCACGTGTGATCGGGTCGGAAAAAAAACTGAACACTCATTGGGGGGTGAGCAAAATGGAAATGAAGGCCGATTTTCGGGTGAACATTTTTTCGCGAATACAATACTTCCTTTTTTTGTAAAAGGAAGTAAAAAAGGTGTAAAGAATTATAATTATTTTACTATACACTCGGTTTGTAAATTTATTGTTAATTATTATTACACTAGAAAGTCGGGTGAAAATTTCTTCAACATTTGAACGAAGCCATTGCCTGTTTGGTGATAGTGTGATAGTTAAAATATTAACCCTAACTCCAGTGGATAAACCCTAAACTCTAGTAGATAGCGTTCATTGTTGACCACTTTTTCGTTTCTTCATTCCCCTGAAATGACACAGTCTTATCTGTAAAACAGTTAAGTTACAGTATCGAGTTCAGCCTTGTCACGATAAAGCCTTTCCCTGCATGTGAAACATTACCAAAACATATCATCAAATCATCATGCCGTGGCGCGAGTTTCATTGTTGAAACACGCGGGTTACTCGATCATCGGCTATTATATATGAGGATTATTATTCACTAGTGGTACCCGCACGGCTTTGCCCGTAATAGAAAAATGAAAAGGTCTTTTGGTTCGCCTGTATATTTACAATTAACGTATGGTGAATTTTCTCGCCAATTGGCTTGTGCCCATGTTACGGTTGCACGTTATGATAATTTCGTAATTTACTCGTCCATCTGATATTTTTGTTCTTAAAATTGGTATAGAAAAAGAACCGCATCGAATTTTCGAAAAATCGCTTCGAGGTGCACACCCCCATGCTACAAACTATCTTTGTGCCAAATTTCATGAAAATCGGTCGAACGGTCTAGGCGCTATATGCGTCACAGAGATCCAGACATCCTACAGACATCCAGACATCCTCCGGACAGAGAGACTTTCAGCTTTAAGTAAGATTATGTATTTACTCTTTTTTTAATAATTATTTTGTTACTAAATAGGTGGATAACAATTTAGTTTTACATAATTATTTACATTGAAAAAAAAATATTTTCCTTTGACCAAAATCTGAATTTTAGAATAATTTCAAAATTCATCATCATATTCTGTATGAAGCTTAAACGATCGAAATAATAAGAATAAACTTTACATCTAATACTTTTTGTATTGTTTAGTCTTATAAATTTTTTTCATGTCCATCCAGTGATTGAACATGCTACGAAGCTTTTAAAATTTGTCAGTGAGCAGAACTATGTATAGTTAGAAACTGACATAGTATAGGCTACGTGTTACAAACCCTTCAATGTAATTGGTATATAGGTATATATTTCATACAAGAGGTACCCGCACGGCTTTGCCCGTAATAGAAAAATTAAAAGGTCTTTTGGTTCGCCTGTCTATTTACAAATGATGTATGGTGAATTTTCTCGCCAATTGGCTTGTGCCCATGTTACGGTTGCACGTTATGATAATTTCGTAATTTACTCGTCCATCTGATATTTTTGTTCTTAAAATTGGTATAGAAAAAGAACCACATCGAATTTTCGAAACATCGCTTCGAGGTGCACACCCCCATGCTACAAACTATCTTTGTGCCAAATTTCATGAAAATCGGCCGAACGGTCTAGGCGCTATATGCGTCACAGAGATCCAGACATCCTACAGACATCCAGACATCCTCGGGACAGAGAGACTTTCAGCTTTATTATTAGTAAAGAGTAAAGATTATGTATTTACTTTTTTTTTAATAATTATTTTGTTACTAAATAGGTGGATAACAATTTAGTTTTACATAATTATTTACATTGAAAAAAAAAATATTTTCCTTCAACGAAAATCTGAATTTTAGAATAATTTTAAAATTCATCATCATATTCTGTATGAAGCTTAAACGATCGAAATAATAAGAATAAAATTTACATCTAATACTTTTTGTATTGTTTAGTCTTATAAATTTTTTTCATGTCCATCCAGTGATTGAACATGCTACGAAGCTTTTAAAATTTGTCAGTGAGCAGAACTATGTATAGTTAGAAACTGACATAGTATAGGCTACGTGTTACAAACCCTTCAATGTAATTGGTATATAGGTATATATTTCATACAAGAGGTACCCGCACGGCTTTGCCCGTAATAGAAAAATTAAAAGGTCTTTTGGTTCGCCTGTCTATTTACAAATGATGTATGGTGAATTTTCTCGCCAATTGGCTTGTGCCCATGTTACGGTTGCACGTTATGATAATTTCGTAATTTACTCGTCCATCTGATATTTTTGTTCTTAAAATTGGTATAGAAAAAGAACCACATCGAATTTTCGAAACATCGCTTCGAGGTGCACACCCCCATGCTACAAACTATCTTTGTGCCAAATTTCATGAAAATCGGCCGAACGGTCTAGGCGCTATATGCGTCACAGAGATCCAGACATCCTACAGACATCCAGACATCCTCGGGACAGAGAGACTTTCAGCTTTATTATTAGTAAAGAGTAAAGATTATGTATTTACTTTTTTTTTAATAATTATTTTGTTACTAAATAGGTGGATAACAATTTAGTTTTACATAATTATTTACATTGAAAAAAAAAATATTTTCCTTCAACCAAAATCTGAATTTTAGAATAATTTTAAAATTCATCATCATATTCTGTATGAAGCTTAAACGATCGAAATAATAAGAATAAACTTTACATCTAATACTTTTTGTATTGTTTAGTCTTATAAATTTTTTTCATGTCCATCCAGTGATTGAACATGCTACGAAGCTTTTAAAATTTGTCAGTGAGCAGAACTATGTATAGTTAGAAACTGACATAGTATAGGCTACGTGTTACAAACCCTTCAATGTAATTGGTATATAGGTATATATTTCATACAAGAGGTACCCGCACGGCTTTGCCCGTAATAGAAAAATTAAAAGGTCTTTTGGTTCGCCTGTCTATTTACAAATGATGTATGGTGAATTTTCTCGCCAATTGGCTTGTGCCCATGTTACGGTTGCACGTTATGATAATTTCGTAATTTACTCGTCCATCTGATATTTTTGTTCTTAAAATTGGTATAGAAAAAGAACCACATCGAATTTTCGAAACATCGCTTCGAGGTGCACACCCCCATGCTACAAACTATCTTTGTGCCAAATTTCATGAAAATCGGCCGAACGGTCTAGGCGCTATATGCGTCACAGAGATCCAGACATCCTACAGACATCCAGACATCCTCGGGACAGAGAGACTTTCAGCTTTATTATTAGTAAAGAGTAAAGATTATGTATTTACTTTTTTTTTAATAATTATTTTGTTACTAAATAGGTGGATAACAATTTAGTTTTACATAATTATTTACATTGAAAAAAAAAATATTTTCCTTCAACCAAAATCTGAATTTTAGAATAATTTTAAAATTCATCATCATATTCTGTATGAAGCTTAAACGATCGAAATAATAAGAATAAACTTTACATCTAATACTTTTTGTATTGTTTAGTCTTATAAATTTTTTTCATGTCCATCCAGTGATTGAACATGCTACGAAGCTTTTAAAATTTGTCAGTGAGCAGAACTATGTATAGTTAGAAACTGACATAGTATAGGCTACGTGTTACAAACCCTTCAATGTAATTGGTATATAGGTATATATTTCATACAAGAGGTACCCGCACGGCTTTGCCCGTAATAGAAAAATTAAAAGGTCTTTTGGTTCGCCTGTCTATTTACAAATGATGTATGGTGAATTTTCTCGCCAATTGGCTTGTGCCCATGTTACGGTTGCACGTTATGATAATTTCGTAATTTACTCGTCCATCTGATATTTTTGTTCTTAAAATTGGTATAGAAAAAGAACCACATCGAATTTTCGAAACATCGCTTCGAGGTGCACACCCCCATGCTACAAACTATCTTTGTGCCAAATTTCATGAAAATCGGCCGAACGGTCTAGGCGCTATATGCGTCACAGAGATCCAGACATCCTACAGACATCCAGACATCCTCGGGACAGAGAGACTTTCAGCTTTATTATTAGTAAAGAGTAAAGATTATGTATTTACTTTTTTTTTAATAATTATTTTGTTACTAAATAGGTGGATAACAATTTAGTTTTACATAATTATTTACATTGAAAAAAAAAATATTTTCCTTCAACCAAAATCTGAATTTTAGAATAATTTTAAAATTCATCATCATATTCTGTATGAAGCTTAAACGATCGAAATAATAAGAATAAACTTTACATCTAATACTTTTTGTATTGTTTAGTCTTATAAATTTTTTTCATGTCCATCCAGTGATTGAACATGCTACGAAGCTTTTAAAATTTGTCAGTGAGCAGAACTATGTATAGTTAGAAACTGACATAGTATAGGCTACGTGTTACAAACCCTTCAATGTAATTGGTATATAGGTATATATTTCATACAAGAGGTACCCGCACGGCTTTGCCCGTAATAGAAAAATTAAAAGGTCTTTTGGTTCGCCTGTCTATTTACAAATGATGTATGGTGAATTTTCTCGCCAATTGGCTTGTGCCCATGTTACGGTTGCACGTTATGATAATTTCGTAATTTACTCGTCCATCTGATATTTTTGTTCTTAAAATTGGTATAGAAAAAGAACCACATCGAATTTTCGAAACATCGCTTCGAGGTGCACACCCCCATGCTACAAACTATCTTTGTGCCAAATTTCATGAAAATCGGCCGAACGGTCTAGGCGCTATATGCGTCACAGAGATCCAGACATCCTACAGACATCCAGACATCCTCGGGACAGAGAGACTTTCAGCTTTATTATTAGTAAAGAGTAAAGATTATGTATTTACTTTTTTTTTAATAATTATTTTGTTACTAAATAGGTGGATAACAATTTAGTTTTACATAATTATTTACATTGAAAAAAAAAATATTTTCCTTCAACCAAAATCTGAATTTTAGAATAATTTTAAAATTCATCATCATATTCTGTATGAAGCTTAAACGATCGAAATAATAAGAATAAACTTTACATCTAATACTTTTTGTATTGTTTAGTCTTATAAATTTTTTTCATGTCCATCCAGTGATTGAACATGCTACGAAGCTTTTAAAATTTGTCAGTGAGCAGAACTATGTATAGTTAGAAACTGACATAGTATAGGCTACGTGTTACAAACCCTTCAATGTAATTGGTATATAGGTATATATTTCATACAAGAGGTACCCGCACGGCTTTGCCCGTAATAGAAAAATTAAAAGGTCTTTTGGTTCGCCTGTCTATTTACAAATGATGTATGGTGAATTTTCTCGCCAATTGGCTTGTGCCCATGTTACGGTTGCACGTTATGATAATTTCGTAATTTACTCGTCCATCTGATATTTTTGTTCTTAAAATTGGTATAGAAAAAGAACCACATCGAATTTTCGAAACATCGCTTCGAGGTGCACACCCCCATGCTACAAACTATCTTTGTGCCAAATTTCATGAAAATCGGCCGAACGGTCTAGGCGCTATATGCGTCACAGAGATCCAGACATCCTACAGACATCCAGACATCCTCGGGACAGAGAGACTTTCAGCTTTATTATTAGTAAAGAGTAAAGATTATGTATTTACTTTTTTTTTAATAATTATTTTGTTACTAAATAGGTGGATAACAATTTAGTTTTACATAATTATTTACATTGAAAAAAAAAATATTTTCCTTCAACCAAAATCTGAATTTTAGAATAATTTTAAAATTCATCATCATATTCTGTATGAAGCTTAAACGATCGAAATAATAAGAATAAACTTTACATCTAATACTTTTTGTATTGTTTAGTCTTATAAATTTTTTTCATGTCCATCCAGTGATTGAACATGCTACGAAGCTTTTAAAATTTGTCAGTGAGCAGAACTATGTATAGTTAGAAACTGACATAGTATAGGCTACGTGTTACAAACCCTTCAATGTAATTGGTATATAGGTATATATTTCATACAAGAGGTACCCGCACGGCTTTGCCCGTAATAGAAAAATTAAAAGGTCTTTTGGTTCGCCTGTCTATTTACAAATGATGTATGGTGAATTTTCTCGCCAATTGGCTTGTGCCCATGTTACGGTTGCACGTTATGATAATTTCGTAATTTACTCGTCCATCTGATATTTTTGTTCTTAAAATTGGTATAGAAAAAGAACCACATCGAATTTTCGAAACATCGCTTCGAGGTGCACACCCCCATGCTACAAACTATCTTTGTGCCAAATTTCATGAAAATCGGCCGAACGGTCTAGGCGCTATATGCGTCACAGAGATCCAGACATCCTACAGACATCCAGACATCCTCGGGACAGAGAGACTTTCAGCTTTATTATTAGTAAAGAGTAAAGATTATGTATTTACTTTTTTTTTAATAATTATTTTGTTACTAAATAGGTGGATAACAATTTAGTTTTACATAATTATTTACATTGAAAAAAAAAATATTTTCCTTCAACCAAAATCTGAATTTTAGAATAATTTTAAAATTCATCATCATATTCTGTATGAAGCTTAAACGATCGAAATAATAAGAATAAACTTTACATCTAATACTTTTTGTATTGTTTAGTCTTATAAATTTTTTTCATGTCCATCCAGTGATTGAACATGCTACGAAGCTTTTAAAATTTGTCAGTGAGCAGAACTATGTATAGTTAGAAACTGACATAGTATAGGCTACGTGTTACAAACCCTTCAATGTAATTGGTATATAGGTATATATTTCATACAAGAGGTACCCGCACGGCTTTGCCCGTAATAGAAAAATTAAAAGGTCTTTTGGTTCGCCTGTCTATTTACAAATGATGTATGGTGAATTTTCTCGCCAATTGGCTTGTGCCCATGTTACGGTTGCACGTTATGATAATTTCGTAATTTACTCGTCCATCTGATATTTTTGTTCTTAAAATTGGTATAGAAAAAGAACCACATCGAATTTTCGAAACATCGCTTCGAGGTGCACACCCCCATGCTACAAACTATCTTTGTGCCAAATTTCATGAAAATCGGCCGAACGGTCTAGGCGCTATATGCGTCACAGAGATCCAGACATCCTACAGACATCCAGACATCCTCGGGACAGAGAGACTTTCAGCTTTATTATTAGTAAAGAGTAAAGATTATGTATTTACTTTTTTTTTAATAATTATTTTGTTACTAAATAGGTGGATAACAATTTAGTTTTACATAATTATTTACATTGAAAAAAAAAATATTTTCCTTCGACCAAAATCTGAATTTTAGAATAATTTTAAAATTCATCATCATATTCTGTATGAAGCTTAAACGATCGAAATAATAAGAATAAACTTTACATCTAATACTTTTTGTATTGTTTAGTCTTATAAATTTTTTTCATGTCCATCCAGTGATTGAACATGCTACGAAGCTTTTAAAATTTGTCAGTGAGCAGAACTATGTATAGTTAGAAACTGACATAGTATAGGCTACGTGTTACAAACCCTTCAATGTAATTGGTATATAGGTATATATTTCATACAAGAGGTACCCGCACGGCTTTGCCCGTAATAGAAAAATTAAAAGGTCTTTTGGTTCGCCTGTCTATTTACAAATGATGTATGGTGAATTTTCTCGCCAATTGGCTTGTGCCCATGTTACGGTTGCACGTTATGATAATTTCGTAATTTACTCGTCCATCTGATATTTTTGTTCTTAAAATTGGTATAGAAAAAGAACCACATCGAATTTTCGAAACATCGCTTCGAGGTGCACACCCCCATGCTACAAACTATCTTTGTGCCAAATTTCATGAAAATCGGCCGAACGGTCTAGGCGCTATATGCGTCACAGAGATCCAGACATCCTACAGACATCCAGACATCCTCGGGACAGAGAGACTTTCAGCTTTATTATTAGTAAAGAGTAAAGATTATGTATTTACTTTTTTTTTAATAATTATTTTGTTACTAAATAGGTGGATAACAATTTAGTTTTACATAATTATTTACATTGAAAAAAAAAATATTTTCCTTCGACCAAAATCTGAATTTTAGAATAATTTTAAAATTCATCATCATATTCTGTATGAAGCTTAAACGATCGAAATAATAAGAATAAACTTTACATCTAATACTTTTTGTATTGTTTAGTCTTATAAATTTTTTTCATGTCCATCCAGTGATTGAACATGCTACGAAGCTTTTAAAATTTGTCAGTGAGCAGAACTATGTATAGTTAGAAACTGACATAGTATAGGCTACGTGTTACAAACCCTTCAATGTAATTGGTATATAGGTATATATTTCATACAAGAGGTACCCGCACGGCTTTGCCCGTAATAGAAAAATTAAAAGGTCTTTTGGTTCGCCTGTCTATTTACAAATGATGTATGGTGAATTTTCTCGCCAATTGGCTTGTGCCCATGTTACGGTTGCACGTTATGATAATTTCGTAATTTACTCGTCCATCTGATATTTTTGTTCTTAAAATTGGTATAGAAAAAGAACCACATCGAATTTTCGAAACATCGCTTCGAGGTGCACACCCCCATGCTACAAACTATCTTTGTGCCAAATTTCATGAAAATCGGCCGAACGGTCTAGGCGCTATATGCGTCACAGAGATCCAGACATCCTACAGACATCCAGACATCCTCGGGACAGAGAGACTTTCAGCTTTATTATTAGTAAAGAGTAAAGATTATGTATTTACTTTTTTTTTAATAATTATTTTGTTACTAAATAGGTGGATAACAATTTAGTTTTACATAATTATTTACATTGAAAAAAAAAATATTTTCCTTCGACCAAAATCTGAATTTTAGAATAATTTTAAAATTCATCATCATATTCTGTATGAAGCTTAAACGATCGAAATAATAAGAATAAACTTTACATCTAATACTTTTTGTATTGTTTAGTCTTATAAATTTTTTTCATGTCCATCCAGTGATTGAACATGCTACGAAGCTTTTAAAATTTGTCAGTGAGCAGAACTATGTATAGTTAGAAACTGACATAGTATAGGCTACGTGTTACAAACCCTTCAATGTAATTGGTATATAGGTATATATTTCATACAAGAGGTACCCGCACGGCTTTGCCCGTAATAGAAAAATTAAAAGGTCTTTTGGTTCGCCTGTCTATTTACAAATGATGTATGGTGAATTTTCTCGCCAATTGGCTTGTGCCCATGTTACGGTTGCACGTTATGATAATTTCGTAATTTACTCGTCCATCTGATATTTTTGTTCTTAAAATTGGTATAGAAAAAGAACCACATCGAATTTTCGAAACATCGCTTCGAGGTGCACACCCCCATGCTACAAACTATCTTTGTGCCAAATTTCATGAAAATCGGCCGAACGGTCTAGGCGCTATATGCGTCACAGAGATCCAGACATCCTACAGACATCCAGACATCCTCCGGACAGAGAGACTTTCAGCTTTATTATTAGTAAAGAGTAAAGATTATGTATTTACTTTTTTTTTAATAATTATTTTGTTACTAAATAGGTGGATAACAATTTAGTTTTACATAATTATTTACATTGAAAAAAAAAATATTTTCCTTCAACCAAAATCTGAATTTTAGAATAATTTTAAAATTCATCATCATATTCTGTATGAAGCTTAAACGATCGAAATAATAAGAATAAACTTTACATCTAATACTTTTTGTATTGTTTAGTCTTATAAATTTTTTTCATGTCCATCCAGTGATTGAACATGCTACGAAGCTTTTAAAATTTGTCAGTGAGCAGAATTATGTATAGTTTGAAACTGACGTAGTATAGGCTACGTGTTACAAACCCTTCAATGTAATTGGTATGTAGGTATATATTTCATACAAGAGGTACCCGCACGGCTTTGCCCGTAATAGAAAAATTAAAAGGTCTTTTGGTTCGCCTGTCTATTTACAAATGATGTATGGTGAATTTTCTCGCCAATTGGCTTGTGCCCATGTTACGGTTCCACATTATGATAATTTCGTAATTTACTCGTCCATCTTATGATATTTTTGTTCTTAAAATTGGAATGGAAAAAGAACCACATCGAATGTTCGAAAAATCGCTTCGAGGTGCACACCCCCATGGTACAAACTAACTTTGTGCCAAATTTCATGAAAATCGGTCGAACGGTCTAGGCGCTATGTGCGTCACAGAGATCGTGACAGGCAGAGATCAGGATAGAGATCCTGACAGAGACTTTCAGCTTTATTATTAGTAAAAATATTAAAGAGCTTTTTGTTGAAACATGATGCTCGTCCTGCATTTTTCAATCCCCCCCCCCCCCCACCCCTCATTATTTTGTTATGCTGACAAATGTATGTATTTTTAAAATACATAGTGAAAGCTTAGGGCAAAAAATTTGAAATATGATTTGCAACGTAGCACTTGGTTTCTGAACTGTAATCAGGGCTTCGTTTGCATAGGAGCTGGCGGGGGTTCAACCTCCTGCGCTCCTCTTTAATTTTAAGGGATTTTGCACATCTTTTCATGCATTTCTGCTTTAGCACTGGCTATTGCGCCCGGTAATTTACTGAATATACCACTGCCTTTTGTCTTCAATCCGAGTTTAACCGAACCATTGCTTCGGTCACTCGTCTGGTCTGCGCTAATTCTATATTAGCTACCAGTTTGTTTGGCACTCTTGGCTTCGTTAAGAGGTTTTCCAGTTCCAGCTCAGTCACTTTCCTATGCCGGGCTGATGAGTGCTATTAAGTACGAAACTGCAGTCCTCGGCTGGAAATGACTGAGCTGGCGTCGTATTTCATGTATTTCTGCTTTATCCCTGGCTACTGGGCGGTATTTACAGAATTCATTCTATTTAGGTAATAAAGTAAGTTTAAGGGACTATAGGGCTCCTGCACTTCTTTCCTTAGAAACTAAGCCCTGACTGAAAGTTGGTGGAATGTGGGGCAGGGTGAGATAGGGGCAAAGTGAAATGGCGAAATATTTACTTCGTTTTTAGCGCCACCTACCTGGTAATATTTTAACTATGTTGCAGCAAATGTTGTCTATTTGAGTCAGTTCGATGCCAGCCGATCGAAGATTCTCGGTGTTCACTAATGGTGACAGGGGCACGTTAAATTTGTTCGTGGTCACAAAGTCCTCCAAGTTTTCCCATTCCAAATCAATGCATCTGTGAGTTCTAGATCAGGATTTGCTCGGCTCCAGAGCCCCATCCAACCTGTTAAACCACGTGTTGTGGGTAGGTACGGAGGACCCTGAAGTATGTATAGTATATCTTGATTTTTAATACTCTGAGTTTTTTTTTACTTTTTTACTACTCGGTTCATACAGGATGTACCAAAAATGACTAATTCATTTGAAAAATCAGTAAAAATTAAACGGACAGTGATAGAAACATACCGTTTGTTGCATTATGCTTGGGACAACACTAAATTTTCAGACAGACAAATTTTCAAAATTGGTTACGATATTCTCCAACAGATGGCGCTGCAGGTATTTAGAGGAGGCTGCAGGTGTGTCTGTAAAAATGTACTGTTTTTCCAAGCACATTGCAAATAAAGAGTATATTTATTTCGCTGCCCGTTTAGTCTTTATTGATTTTGAAAATATACCAGTCATTTTTTTGATCTTACATACTGCGTTTTTTTTTTTATACCTTTTAAAATACCTGCAGCGCCATCTGTTGGGAAACATTGTAACTAATTTGCAAAGTTTGTCTGTGTGAAAATTTACTGTCGTCCCAAGCATAATGAGAAAAAACGGTATATTTCTGTCGCTGCCTGTTTAGTTTTTATTGATTTTTCAAATGAATCAGTCATTTTTGGAACAGCGTGTAAGTACACGCTTTAACTTGATTATAGAACTTTGTTTTAAAGTTTAAACGCCATCGTTGAGTTCAGAATACTTTTAAACTGGGAAGTTTCAAAAACAATCGAAATAAGAGAAAACGTGAAGAAAATAAAGAAGTGAGAGAAAGAGTTACATTGTTTGGGTGATCCATTGTGAGTTTTACGAGTCGCAGGCTAAATGATTGTAATATTTCACGCTCCATTCACAGCAGACTTATATTAATGTCTAAAATTGAGTGTCTACCAGGAAACGCGGGGTCACGAAATTCTCGAGTTTGATATAAGAAATGAAAAGTAGTTGTTAAATTTTTCCGGTTAGAAATAGAAAAAAGCAATTTTGTAAAAAGAATTAAAGTTGGCATTTCAAATGACAATCATTTCGAAGATTGAAAAACGATAGAAAGAAACGTGATGTATTCATCTGTTGTAGCAATAGTTCCATGTGATCGTCCCCACTAATTGTCTACGGGCTAAGTGCAAATATCGTTCAAGTTCGTTTACCAATTTTAGAGACAACGTGAACTTGCTTGAATTCTATTATAAGTAACTATCTGCGTTGCCCGGCTTTGCCCGGTCTACCTTGAAAATAAAAATTGTGTCAAGTGACGAATATTCAAGAATGAGGCTTAAATAAAAGAAAAAAAAATCATGCAAAATTTCCCTCCCAAGCAATGACGACAGATATTAAAATACTTTTCAGAAATTAAATCGAGAAAGATGAATTTAAAAAGCGTACCCATGGAAACACAAAATAAAATACATTTAAGAATTAAAATGCGAAAGAAAATGGTTAACAATTTGAATGGAAATAAGGTTTTTTGAACTTCATTTAATTCGCTTGTAACATTTTTTTTTTCTAATTGAGATAGAGGGTTAAACTTTCGACCTTAGGTCGAGTTGGATCTGGAGTAAAAATAGCAGCTATTTCCAATGGTGTCAAAAAGAAAACTGTGAGTCAATTCTTTCACTTTTTATTAATGGATTTAATGAAGAAAGTAGTGCCTAAATTTCAACTAAGCCTAAAAACATTCGAGCCAAAAACGCAAATAACTTCCGCCGTAATTAAGTTAGAGCGTTGAAACAAATTGCGTAGAACGCGGAAAATTCTACCCTTTCCAACGATATGTAATATTCATATATGCAAGTAATTTTTCTTCCCCATAATCGGGAATTTATGTGAAAATTGGGCCTAAATTGGAATAAAAAAAAGAACTTTTCATCGAATTTTTTTTCGAACAGGTCTGCAAACCTTTTCAGGACTAAAAGGAACAAATTGTGAAAATTTCAGTGAAATCGGCCGGGTAGTTCTCGAGTTTTGCGAGTTCAAACACACAGACTCTTTTTGGAGATTTCATTTTATGCTATGTAGAGATGAACTCAATAGAAAAATACAATTTTCACACGCTGGAACTGCCTCATTAAGTTTTAATTAGTAATTGAAATAGGAACTATGTTCCGGGGACTGTTAGCACTTACACAACAAAATCTGTCTCTAGATGGCGCTATTAAACACAATATTTATAATCTAAAAATTTAACAGCCAGTTTTTCAACCGTAATTTTACTGTTTTACTCCATTTTTCGTTGCAAAATATATTAATACATTTCAATTTACTTACTTTTGTTTAGTGATTTTGTAACTAAAAAAAAATCAAAAATTTTATCAATCCGCAGCTCTGAATGGTCTTAATCTCAAGATTTCGTTTATTACACTAGAGCCAGCGCACATAGACATTGTTAAGTACAAAAAATTAGAAGGCACTTTACATCACAAAAAAAATATTAATGAATCACCGAAGAGCAATAATTGACCTACAAACTCTTAAGAACATAAACAACAGATGCCAATACATGTTTGAAAACTATTATTAAACGAGCTGATGTGTGCATCACATGACTTCCTTTTACTCCAATTTAATGTCATTTCCCCATTATTGGCAATTTTAATGTGATTCAATAGTTTACTCTCTAAATATCACCAACAGTGGACAAATTAAAACCGGATTTTAAAGAAAAAATTTAAAAAAAAAAAAATCGCCAAATTTGTCGCCAAGTTGGCGACAAAACTTGGCGATCAAAAGGCTGGCGATATATCGACAAGTGTCCGACAAATTATAACACCACTTGAGTTTACATCGAAATTAACAATGATTCCCCCCCCCCAAAAAAAGGAGCAAAAGACCCCCTTTGGAACATCGGAATGCAACCAAAAGGGAAGGTGCACAACTAGAATCCGCTAGGAGTCTACGTGTCAAATTTCAACTTTCTACTACATTCCGTTCTTGAGTTATGCGACATACATACACACATATGCACATACATACGTACATACAGACGTCACGAGAAAACTCGTTGTAATTAACTCGGGGATCGTCAAAATGGATATTTCGGGTGTCTGTACGTTCCTAGGCATATATCCACGTGTGGTCGGGTTGAAAAATAAACTCAACATTTATTCGGGGGGTGAGCAAAATGGAAATTAAAGCCGATTTTTGAGAGAAAATTTTTTCGCGAATACAATACTTCCTTTTTTTGTAAAAGGAAGAAAAAAGTATATTTCACTAAGATATCACGATGTTTTATCTTTTCCTTTTTTAATAATATTGCTTTTTGATTACAGACGATATGTTGAGTTCATTTTTAACCTACTTTCTCGTCAAAGTAAAATAAAACAAATAAGGACATGAAAGGTATTTTAATGGGCTAAGGTTAATGTATCGTAAAAATATTGCTTAGTACAAAAAAAAGTCAAAAATAGATAAAAATAACTAAAAAAAAAATGTGACCCCCCCCCCCACTTCCCCCAATCAACTTTAATTTGACTTCTGAAACTTTGAATTCAAATTATGTTTTTCGCAATCACGAGTTGCGATAAGACACTATTCATTGGAGATTTTGTTTCTAGAAATGGCTCTCCCCCCACACTCCCAAGCATGTCCCTGGGTGGTTACGTGTGTATAGTTGAGTGTGTAGGCTTACGTGTGTGCACGTGGGCGTGTGTATGTAAAGGCGTGCGCGCGCGTGTGTGTGAGTGTGTATGAGCATGCGTGTGTAAATTATGGACGCCGCCACACAGCAGAAGTGGATTCCGGGGGACAGTGCTCAGGACCAAATGAGCCGCGCCGGTGGGCGGTGGTGCTGCAGAGGCTCCTGGTCTAAGCTGAAAAAGGAACCACTTGGCGACCAAAAGACTGGTGATATATCGGCAAAGTGTCAGACAAATTATAACACAACTTGAATTTACATCAAAATTAGCAATGATTCACCCCCCAAAAAAGGCAAAAAAACCCCTTAGGAACATCCGAATACAACCAAAATTGAAGGTGCACAACTAGACCCCACGTCACGAGAAAATTCGGTGTAATTAACTCGGGGATCGTCAAAATGGATATTTCGGGTGTCTGTAGGTTCCTAGGCATATATCCACGTGTGGTCGGGTCGAAAAATAAACTCAACATTCATTCGGTGGTGAGAAAAATGGAAATTAAGGCCGATTTTTGAGTGAAATTTTTTTGGCGAATACAATACTTCCTTTTTTGTAAAAGGAAGTAAAAAACTTTTGAACAAATCGTTCGAATCAAACAGACATTTTTTTTTTTTTTTTTTTTTTTTTTGGAAGATCTCCCCGATGACACCTCATTCTGGTACTTCATTTTTTGATTTGAAAAATTTTTCGTTCAACTTTGAACAGTTCCAAACACTTTATATTAGCGCTTGTGGGAAAAATTTAAGGCAAATATAAAATGCGAACTTAATGGCGGATTTGTTTAAGAAAAACTTTGTTGTAAAAAGCTCTTGATGAAGAATACTTTTACAAAAGATTTTTTTCAAATCAACCATTTTAAAAGCATTTTTTCTACGGTTTTTATTTATTTATTTATTTATTTTATTTTTTTTTTTTTTTTTTAACATGAACGACAACGTGAAAAATTATTTCATGACACCAAAAATTGAAAAAATGGAGTAGATTCTGCATACATTCTCAGTTTTTGGTGACAAGAAATAGAAAAAAAGTTATAAATAAATATAGAAATACCATATCTCGTAGACTTAACATAGACGAAAGTCAGAGATAAATATGACTGAATCAAAATGAAATGAATTTAAAGCGCAAATGTTTTTACCAGGGCTGCGAAGCTGGAGCGAAAAAGAACAAATTCCTGACTCTGACTCCTACCATATCCCACCCCCCAAAGTAATGGTATGCAGATATTTTTTTGACCCTTCCTCCCCCTCGGGACCCTTTATTAATTAATGAATGACACCTTACTTCCTCGGAAAAAGGTTTTTAATCGTTGAGCCCTTCGCCTATGCGGTCGGAAAGTTCCGGAACGCCGTTACAAAATGTTATTACATGTAATATTTATTGTTATTGACAAATTACAAATTCAACTGTATTTCTGCTTTAGCCCTGGCTAATGGGCGGTAATTTACTGAATATACCTTGCCTCGCGTTCAATCTTCGAGTTGAACCGAAGTATTGCTACGGTCACTCGTCTGGTCTGCTAATTCTATATTAGCTTGCTAATAAGCACGAAACTGCAGTCCTCGGCTGGAAATGACTGAGCTGGCGGTGTATTTCACGTATTTCTGCTTTAGCCCTGGCTAATGGGCGGTAATTTACTGAATATACCTTGCCTCGCATTCAATCTTCGAGTTGAACCGAACCATTGCTTCGGTCACTCGTCTGGTCTGCTAATTCTATATTAGCTACCAGTTTGTTTGGCACTCTTGGCCTCCTTAAGAGGTTTTCCATCTCCAGCTCAGTCACTTTACTATGCCGTGCTGATGAGTGCTAATAAGCACGAAACTGCAGTCCTCGGCTGGAAATGACTGAGCTGGCGGTGTATTTTACGTATTTCTGCTTTAGCCCTGGCTAATGGGCGGTAATTTACTGAATATAAATTACAAATTGCTTATAGTTTTTACTTCACGGTTGAATGACGCATCCGCGTCTTTTGATTTTATTTTTCTATGCTTAATAATGCAAACGTCCATGCACCTCGTAATCGAATTATTTATAAACGACCTTCGCGACTTGACACAAACCTTTTTACATGAAAACAGCATCTAGCACACAACATTCAGCATCCAGCCCCCGGCATTCATTTGAATTTTGGCGCCTTGAATTCAAATCATGATTGCCATAAAAGCTATTAGTAGAAACAGGAAACCCAACGAGTTAGGGTCCTATCGCAATTCATGATTGCGCAAAACATAATTCAAGATCTCAAAATTCAAACTAATTTCTCTTTTGTCTTTTTTTTTTTTTTTTTAATTCTGATTTTATCCAATCAGACCGATTTCATTGTGATAAAATCGAAAATATGCACTTAAAAAAAATCTTTCAAAACCATATAATAAAGATTGCTATTTTTAATTGCCAGAATCAAAAGGTACGTCATACTTAGCGACCTATCGAACTTGATGAAATGGGTTATTAGGCGTTATATTTTACTTGAAAATTCTATGATTCAATTGAGATGCATAAGATTCAATCCTTTCACTGGAGAATCCTCCTTCTCTTATAGTGATAGATTTAAAAAAAAAATTAATTTGAATTTAGATCTCTTGAATTCAAATTGTGTTTTTCGCAATCACGTGTGTGTGTATGTAGGCAGTAATGTCTATGTGTGTGGGGGGGGGGGGATGTGCGTTTGTGTGTAGGGGGTATGTATATGTGTGTGTGTATTCATGTGTATTTGTGTCTGTGTGCAGGTATGAGTGTGTGGGTAGTTGTGTGTATGAGTGTTTGTATGTGGTGGGGAATGTGTATGTGTGTGTAGGTATATGTGTTTGTGTCTGTGAGCAAGCATGAGTGTGATGAGTGTGGGTAGTTGTGTAGGTGTGTGTATGTGTAGGTGTCTGTATGTATGCGTGTGTAGGTGTATGTATTTGTGTGTGTAGTTGTGTATGCATTTGTGTGTGTGTAGTTGTGTATGTATTTGTGTGTGTAGTTGTATATGTATTTGTGTGTGTAGTTGCGTATGTATGCGCGTCTGTGTAGGTTACGGATGCAACCTGGAGACGGTTTTCGCTATAGGAACAGCATCGTGAGGAGTCGGTTGACGGTGATGGTGCGGAGGGTGCTAACGGGAAATAAAATGATAGCACATCAAAACAGTCAAACGAGAACAATAAGCAATCGTGATTGCTCAAAAAATGAAAAAAAACGATTACAACGATAGTTTTACAAAAAAAAAAAAAAGTGTCTTGCGTTTCGACAAGAAAAACTATCACTACAAAACTAGTTACAGACCATCAATGTATACCAGGTACCACCAATTTATACCTGATAAGTTGGTGGTGGAGAAAATACGCTCTTCAAATACAAAACGAGCTGATGTGTGCATCACATGACTTCCTTTTACTCCAATTTAATGTCATTTTCTCATTATTGGCAATTGTAATGTCATTCAATAGTTTACTCTCTAAATACCACCAACAGTGGCCAAATTGAAACCAGATTTAAAAAAAATCGTTAAATTTGTCGCCAAGTTGGCGACAAAACTTGGCGACCAAAAGACTGGCGATATATCGCCAAGTGTCCGCCAAATTATAACACCACTTGAGTTTACATCGAAATTAACAATGATTTCCCCCAAAAAAGGAGCAAAAGACCCCCTTAGGAACATCCGAGTGCAACCAAAAGGGAGAGTGCACAACTAGGCCCCACTAGAAGTCTACGTACCAAATTTCAACTTTCCAGGACAAACCGTTTTTGAGTTATGCGAGATACATACACACATACAGACGTCACGAGAAAATTCGTTGTATTTAACTCGGGGGGGTCGTCAAAATGGATATTTCGGGTGTCTGTAGGTTCTTAGGCATATATCCACGTGTGGTCGGGTCGAAAAAAAACTCAACATTCATTCGGTATGGTGAGAAAATGGAAATTAAGGCCGATTTGAGTGAAAAATTTTTCGCGAATACAATACTTCCTTTTTTATAAAAGGAAGTAAAAATACATAAGTGTACAGAGACATCCAGACGTAGAGCACCAAAAGTAAGAAGCAAAACTGGATTTTATACAAATCCTACATACGAAATTTAAATCTTCTTTAGTTAACCAGTCTTTAAAATACAGTAGACCCTCGTTTTTACGCGTTTTGATTATACGCGGTTTAAGATTTGACACCTTTATTTTCTTCTACACGGATGAGTTTTGATTTTACGCGGATGCGGCAATGCAAACGGATAAAATTTTCCCCTCTTTCAAAATCCAATCTTCTGAGATTGCAGATTACCAGAGCCTGATTACCGCAGGGGCATGTGGGGCACAGGCCCCTCCTCTTAGATTTCGGGGGGGCCCAAAATCCCCTCAATTTATCATGCTAATTAAAAAATTTGACTCAGAATCTAGAGTACGATGATATCATTGATAGTTTTGCAAATGCCAAGGAAAAAATCTATTTGTTGATTAAAAATGTGATCTCTTTGCAAATCAGAAAACCACTCCAAATTTAGTCTGTATTTACTATTGAAAATTATATCGTAGATAATTTCGGTATTAACGGATTACTGCAACGGGAAAAGTTTAACCACATTTTATATATATATTTATCATAAACTCCCCCCCCCCTATATCTCTTCTACTTTTTAAATGTATACATTATATTGTGATATGAGGTATCACCAAATTTAGTATGATTGTGTAAAAAACGCAAGTATCAAAATATTTTATTACTTCAACATATTAAAAAAAACGGGAATGAGGTGGGGGGGGGGGGCACAAAATGAATTTCGTGCCCGGTGTCTTCAAAAATTTCGGACCTTGGGGGGCCCTGAAATAGAAATGTGCAACATGTCCAATATCAGGATGATCGAGCTCTGCAGATAACACTTAATAAATTGCATTTTGGTGTGCTAAAAATCCAGCTTGGGGGCCACTGGAGACACTTTACGCGATTGGTTCCAGAGCTCTTTCCAGAAGTAAAGTTTTTAAACTCACTTAGTTCTGAACTCACTGGAAGAAGAGCTTTCTTAGGAGTGAGAAAGGAGGACATTACTCTAGAAGTTCTTAAACTCACACAGTTCAGAACTCCTTACTGGAAGAAGAGCTTTTAGGAGTGACAAAGAAGGACATTACTCTAGAAGTTTTTAAACTCACACAGTTCAGAACTCACTGGAAGAAGAGCTTTTAGGAGTGACAAAGAAGGACATTACTCTAGAAGTTTTTAAACTCTCACAGTTCAGAACTCCTTACTGGAAGAAGAGCTTTTAGGAGTAGCAAAGGAGGTCAAAACCAACGAGGATACCGACATGGGTGACACACAATCAAAAACGTTCACATTGAAAATTTTGAGCAAGTCCTTGACAATAGCAAATAATCTTTCTGATTTGTTAGCGAAGAAAGATCTCGTCATGGAAATGACGCAAGTGACCATGGATGCGTTAATGCTCTACAAAGAACTACAGAGAAAAATTCTTAATGTCTGCCAAAAAACTATCATAGCCAGCTCCTCTTTATGAACACTAAATTAATTTATGTTCTCCTTGTGCATGCTGTGAAGTGTGAATATATATCCATATAAATACACATTAAACTTATTATAAAATTAGTCATCACTAGAATGAAGTATTTTTACTTCCTTTTACAAAAAAAAAAGGAAGTATTGTATTCGCGAAAAAAATTTCACTCAAAAATAGGCCTTAACTTCCATTTTGCTCACCCCCGAATGAATGTTGAGTTTTTTTTTTTCGACCCGACCACACGTGGATATATGTCTAGGAACGTACAGACACCTGAAATATCCATTTTGACGATCCCCGAGTTAATTACTGCGAGTTTTCTCGTGACGTCTGTGTGTACCTATGTATGTGCGTATGTATGTCGCATAACTCAAGAACCTGATGTCCTAGAAAGTTGAAATTTGATACTTAGACTCTTAGGGGGGGTCTAGTTGTGCACCTCTCTTTTTGGTTGCATTCGGATGCTCCAAAGGGGGTCTTTTGCACCTTTTTGTGGTGAAATCATTGTTAATTTTGATGTAAACTCCAGTGGTGTTATAATTTGGTGGACACTTGGCGATATATCGCCAGTCTTTTGGTCGCCAAGTTTTGTCGCCAACTTGGCGACAAATTTGGCGATTTTTTGTTTTATTATATTATTTTTTTAAATCTGGTTTCAATTTGGCCACTGTTGGTGATATTTAGAGAGTAAACTATTGAATCCCATTAAAAGTGCCAATAATGGGGAAATGACATTAAATTGGAGTAAAAGGAAGTCATGTGATGCACACATCAGCTCGTTAATCTATGGAACCAAATCCCTATTATAACACTACCATTAAGTCTTAATTTACGCGGTTTTTATTTAAGCGGCATTTCTGTGGAACGTATCCCCGCGAAAAAACGAGGGTCTACTGTTTTTAAAATGATAAAAATTCGAACAGATGCTCAGACGGAATGCTTATTGCATGATAAAAGGAGATGCTCACTTGGACGGCATTCATTTGTACGATTCAATCAACTCCTGTTTTAATCCTCATACGAAATTGCAAATGATTAGGATCGGTGAATAGCAAATCCAAAAGAGCAAATTTATTGTACGACACAACGCATGCATGTACACTCTACTAAAACTTGACCACGGAGAGATGATGGATGACCTTGAAGCGAAAACATTTGTATCATTTTTACTTCCTTTTACAAAAAAGGAAGTATTGTATTCGCGAAAAAAATTTCCCCCAAAAATCGGCCTTCATTTCCATTTTGCTCACCCCCGAATGAATGTTGAGTTTTTTTTTTTCAACCCGACCACACGTGGATATGTACCTAGGAGCGTACAGACACCCGAAATATCCATTTGGACGATCCCCGAGTTAATTACAACGAGTTTTCTCGTGACGTCTGTATGTACGTATGTATGTGCGTAAGTGTGTATGTATGTCGCATAACTCAAGAACGGAATGTCCTAGAGAGTTGAAATTTGGTACGTAGACTGCTAGTGGGGTCTAGTTGTGCACTTCCCTTTTTAGTTGCATTCGGATGCTCCAAAAGGGGTCTTTTGCCCCCTTTTTAGGGGGAAATCATTGTTAATTCCGATGTAACCTCAAGTGGTGTTATAATTTGGCAGACACTTGGCGATATATCGCCGGTCTTTTGATCGCCGTTTTGTCGCCAACTTGGCGACAAATTTGGCGATTTTTTTTTTTTTTATATCTGGTTTCAATTTGGCCACTGTTGGTGATATTTAGAGAGTAAACTATTGAAATCATATTAATTTATTTGTAAATTAATTGATTCATATTAAAACTGCCAATAACGAGAAAATGACATTAAATTGGAGTAAAAGGAAGTCATGTGATGCACACATCAGCTCGTTAATAGGTAGAATCAGCCAGAAAGTGCCGAGTAGTAAGAGGCGCGTTTTCGTTGATTCTGACAATTACAAAATAACGAACAACCCACAACAATTGATAAAGCTTGACCACGGTGGATGACCTTGATGGTGGATGACCTTGAAGCAGAAACATCCTTTGTTCATTCGTGATAGGTAGTCCGTTATTATTACTCGACATTTTCCGTCTGATTCTACCCATTACAAGTGATGTTTCCACTTCAACGTCATCCACCATTTCCCCGTGGTTAAACTTAGCAAATGATGTTTCCGCTTCAAAGTCATCCGCCATCTCTCCGTGGTCAAGCTGTTATGGTATTTCCTGTCTGACAACAAACCGGAGAACTCCGTCGCGCCCTCTATTACTTTTGCTTCCAACAAATCGCTTCAACTTGCGAAATTTCAACCTTCTGCGATGAATCGTTTTTTTTAGATACAAGAGAGGATACTACGGTTGCAAATACGTGGGCGAAGAAGATGGAAGGGATAATACCTCGTTAAGTTAATTTTACTAATCAAAAGAATTGAGATTGCATAGAAATGAATACAAAAAAGATTACGATTGCGATTGCAAAAAGAACAAATGACGATTACAGTAACATAGATCAAAAAAGAATATACGATTACGATAGTATGGAGGTAAAAACAATCACTATATAGTCGCCTCAGAGTAACAGTAAGACACCTAATCCCAGGAATAATACTAAGATATCCTACTGTTGCTCTTAGGCGACGATATATACATGATTAAAAAAAAAAAAGAAAAATGCAGTTACAAATACAGAAACACAAAAAGTTGAGTTAAAAAAAAATAATTTGAATTTTGTCATCTTGAATTCAAATTATGTTTTTCGCAATAACGAGTGTGTATGTGTGTGTGTGTAGGCGTGTGTGTGTTTGTGTTTCGGGGTATGTGTATGTGTGTGTAGGCATGTGCGTTTGTGTCTGTGTGCAGGCATGAGTGTGTGGGTAGTTGTGTGTGTGTTTGCGTGGGGGGTATGTGTACATGTGTGTAGGCATGCGTGTTTGTGTCTGTGCGCAGGCATGAGTGTGTGGGTAGTTGTGTGTATGGTGAGTGTGTAGGTGTGTGTTTGTGTTTGTGTTTCGGGGTATGTGTATGTGTGTGTAGTCATGTGCGTTTGTGTCTGTGTGCAGGCATGAGTGTGTGGGTAGTGGTGTGTGTGTTTGTGTGGGGGGTATGTGTACATGTGTGTAGGCATGTGCGTTTGTGTCTGTGTGCAGGCATGAGTGTGTGGGTAGTTGTGTGTGTGTTTGTGTGGGGGGTATGTGTACATGTGCGTAGGCATGTGTGTTTGTGTCTGTGCGCAGGCATGAGTGTGGGTAGTTGTGTGTATGGTGAGTGTGTAGGTGTGTGTGTATGTAGGTGTATGTATATGTTTGTATGTGTGTAGGTGTATGTATGTGTAGGTGTATATATATATGTGTGTGTAGGTGCGTGTATGTATGCGTGTAAGTGTAGGATATTGACGCAACCTGCAGACGGTTTTCGCTAGAGGAGCACTATCGTGCGGAGGCGGTCGACGGGGATGCTGTAGAGGGTGGCGGGGGGGGGGGAATAAAATCATAGGAATTCAAAACAGTCAAATAAAAGCAATAAGCAATCTTGATTGCTCAAAAAAAAATGAAAAGAAAGACTTAGATTAGAAATTCGTGAAAGAAATATGTTGCAACATCATGAAAAGGGAGATTACTACTACATAAAGGCAAAGCATCTTACTTGAATTACTATTAACCGCATAAAAGAAATACATTCTGGAAAATCGCTGCTTATTTAAAAATTCAATGAACTGCAATCGAGGCAATTACAACAACCATTGGCCTTTGTTCCTTTCTTCCTTTAAAAGAAATAACCATAATAATCTAGAAAAAAAATTTTAAATTGAAGTCACTTTTACGTGTTCATAATTCCCTTTTACCCAGGACGGTGGCAACCGCAGGCCAATGTCCTAATGGTCAAAACGGCCCTGACTTTGAAGCACACCTCCATTAAAGTAATCGCTCCTCGTGATATTAATAATCTCAAGGAAAAAAGACAGAAATTGCAACATTTATGAGTCAAGTGTCCGTTATTACCCATTCAAGAATGCAATTTGGGAATCGTCGTAATTTCTGCAAATGCAGCGATGACTATCAGTGATTTGAGTTTCCCTTTTGAACAATTCATTTCTCATGTGACGATGAGTGAAATGTCGTTTGTTTACGCAGCTTGTAGGACGAACAAAGAAAATGGAATATTCGATGACAAAAATTTTTGGGTGTATTTTCGCTTGTGTTGCTGCTAGAGGTGCGATATCGATGGCAAAACATCGATGTTAGAAATTGAAACATCGATGGTATTGATACATCGACCAAAAAACATCGATGTTTCCAAACATCGGTGTTTTAAAACATCGATCTTTTTATCAATGTATAACACACATTTTTGAATATACTACACTAACTTAAGCAATACAAAAGAATACGTCCCCGACGAATATATTGAAAATACGGAACCTCGAATCATGAATATAATTTAATAAGAATAATTTCGCAACATTTTGGTATTATAGTAGGACAAAAATTGATAATAAGACAAGCACCGATTAATGCAAACTAGTTATAGTAATAAGGAAATATTTTCAAACTGAATGAAACTACTAGTAAATTTACATCAAAAACGAATCTAAGAAAAAATGTATCATAGCACTTACCGTCAGATGAGAAAAAGTTGTGCTAATTATTTTTAAAATACAAAATTAATTCTAACAATTATTTTTCAGGGCAAGAAATATGTGCTGTACTGTTAGTTAAAAATTAAACACAAATTGCAATTAATAGAGGGACGACTTGTTGGTTGAAATCGATAAGTAACCCTGAATATTGTTGTTGACAGTTTGGAGAAAAAGTTTGTTTACTTTGTCCCCCAGAAGAGCATTTCTCTTTTCGTAGAGTATCCCACCAGTCAGAAAAACCATCTCTTTCCAATGGAACAGAAGTTGCCATCACTATCAAACACTATAAAGCAACTTTTACCACCTCTGAATTTTTAAAGTTATAGTTTTCACCGTAGTAACGTATAGAACTTTCCTTTAGTTTAAGAACTGGAGTCTTGAAATAAACTGCAAGTTCTGGCACCAGACTACTAGTGTCAGGCTCTTCCAATAGCTTTGACCTCTTCCTCACACTCCATTTATCTTCTACCATCTTGTAGTTATCTTCCCAAAAACCATCCTCGACACAGAAAAACTGATCTTATAAAATGGGTGCAAAAAAAAAATGATTTTTTTTTTTTGGTTTTTGGCAACTCCATAAGTAAACTTAATTACCTAGTGAGAAAATTGGAGCAAATTTTATGATAATTTCCAATTAAATGCAAAAACATCAACATCGAAAAAACATCGAAACCAAAACATCGATGATCCAAAAACATCGAAAGTAAAACATCGATGTTAAAAACATCGATGTTTTAACAAAAACATCAATACAAAAACAAATAAAAAACAACAAAAACAAATAAAAAATCGGACAGTTTAAAAAATTAAGAAATAACTGTTGGGAAAATGAAAAAATTTTCTGGGTCCATGTTTTTTTTTTTTTTTTTACTTACTCTATCGATTTCAGTGATAAAAAGTACTACTTTTGACTGAAGGAAACAACCCCATTATTTCACAACGGCTTTTGGAAGTCTCAACTACTTCCTTAAACGTATTTTCATAAAACCTACTCACTAATTTCAAAACCATATGAGGCAGTGAGAAGCAAAGGGATATAAGTGGACATTTTCAAGTTCTGAGTAAAACGCGTTTTTAGTTGCGGTCCTACATAGGTTTCCATTTTTTTTTTTTTCTAAATCATGATGAATAGCCGCACCGACCAGGGTTACTAGTATTATCTCCCGAAAGAAATGAGAGGTTCTCATACCGTTTGTGATAATTATCTCCATTTTTTTTTAGCAATCACGATTGCTTATTGTTCACACTTGACCGTCCTTGATGTTGTGGTCCCTTTTTCAGCTTGGACCAGGGGCCTCTGCAGCACCACCGCCCGCCGTCCTCTGCAGGTGCGGCTGTCCCTCGGTCCTGAGCTTCTCTTGGTATCCGCTTCTCTTGGTCGGAGGCATCCGTGTGCTAACACACGCATGCTCACACACATACAAACACATACACTCACATACGCCTACGTGCATACACACAGGTTTACGCACACACACAAGCCTACACACACACACACACACACACACAACTATGCACACCTAACCGCCCTGGAGGAGGGGCAGGCTTGGGGGGACAGGAGCCAGTTCTAGAAACAATAACTCCAATGAGTAGGGTCCTGTCGCAGGTCGAGATTGCGAAAAACATAATTTGAATTCAAAATTTCAGAATTCAAATTAATTTTCTTTCTCTTTTCTTTCCTTTCTTTCTTTCTTTTTATAGTATTAATTCATTTTATTTATTTTTGACTCATGTCATACAGGGTGCTCCGTGACCTTTCTTTTCGCAAGCGTTAGTCCTAGATGCATACTTCCAATTGCAAAAATGTTCAAAATCAGATGCAGAGTTAAGCTATTGAAAGTCTGAAGCGAAGATAAAAATGAATCAAATACAAAATTTATTTTTTTGTACGGGCCCTAGGTCCCCTAACTAATATTTAGAGAAATAATAAAACTATTACTGACAAAAAAAACTTGAAATTTTGTTCGACCAAAACTCAAGGAGATATTCCAGTTTAAAGTTTTAAGGGACCATACGGAAGATGAGATTGGAACTTGTCGCCCTTTCAGAAGAATGACAGGTCGTCAAAGTAAGATAAACAAGGTATTCATATTTTACATGGCTATACAAAAATAAATGCAAATGTTATGCCGTGATACGCTAATACACACGATAAAACCTCGCACAATTTCAAAAACCACACTCTATGCACACATTTGATTTTAAACACTTGTTAACCGCTATATTTCCCCCCAAAAGGTGTTATTGACGGTTAGTGAAAAGTGGTGTCAGTCGCAAAAAACGCTGCGTTTCATATCTTGGTGAATATTGATCGTACTAATTTGAAATTTTTTGTGTTGAAATTATTTCTCAATAGAGATTATTTCCCTAAACTTAAGTTAGGGGACCTGGGGCCCGTATAGAAAGTTAAATTTTGTATTTTTTGACTCATTTTTATCTTCGCTTCAAACTTTCACTATCTTATAACTCTGCATCTGATTTTGAACATTTTTGCAATTGGAAGTATGCATCTAGGACTAACGGTTGCGAAAATAAAGGTCTTGCAGATTAAAACGAAACACCCTGTATATTACCAACTAAGAACGTTTTCTCCCTTGGACTCATTATTTGGTTTCATAATACAGTCGACTCCCCCTACAACGCGATTCAACTTACGCAAAATGGCTATAAAGCGAATTTTCCACGCGTAACGAATTTTAGAGCTGACGCGAGCGAATCCCTCGTCCACAACACGAATGCCCTTAGAAGGAAGTATCGGCTTCTTTTATTGACAACTAAATATATATTTTTTGAATGTTATTACATCCCATTAGCATCACACTGACCATTGAAAGTTCCCACATCAAACTAGTCTAGGCATCACGTTTTTAGTGCATAAAAAACCGCTCAGCATCTTCCTTTTTTTGAGCAATCACGATTGCTTATTGCTTTCATTTGACTGTTTTTGGCGTCCTATCATTTTATTTTCCCACCGCCACCCTCCGCACCATCACCGTCGGTCGGCTCCTCACGATGCTGCTCCTATAGCGAAAGCCGTCTCCAGGTTGCGTCCATGTCCTACACACACGCGCATACACACACACAAACACACACATACACACACGCATACATACAGACACACACACAAAAACATACACACACACACAAAAACATACACACACAAACACATACATACACACATACACATACATACACGCATATATACAGACACACACATAAACATACTTTATGTTTATGTGTGTGTCTGTATATATGCGTGTCTATCCACACATTCATGCATGCACACAGACACAAACACACATGTCTACACACACATACACATACCCCTACACACAAACATACATACCCTCCACACACAAACACACACGCCTACATACACACACTCGCGATTGCGAAGAACATAATTTGAATTCAAGATGTCAAAATTCAAATTATTTTTTTTTCTTTTTTTTTTCATTCTAAACATTAAAGTTGATGAAATATAATGGCTCCTTAGTGAGCTGTTTCATCTAAAGTTTATGAAGATGGGGAAGAAAAGAAAGTTTTTAACAACAAAAAGAAGATTAAGATTCTCGATATGCTTGGACAACTACCAAACGTTGACGGTAGCAACGTAATAAGTATGAGTGAATCTTCCATACGTACAGTTAAAAGTCAAAACGAAATGATTATCCGTATAAGTTCAGAACTTAATTTCAATGTTAAATCTTGCAGAGTCAGAGTAAAGTATATGAAAATGGAAGCTGCTCTTGAATTGTGGATTAAAGAGATTGGGAAGAGGGGCTTGTTGCCATAAATGGAAACGTTATCAAAGAAAAGGTGAAGCAACCGTACTTTGAAATGTATTTAATAAAAAATAACGATCTGATTATGCAGCATAAATCTTCATCATCAATTTTTAACTCATAAATATTGTTACCGTATCTACTGTACAGTACTATTATGGTGCAGCATTTTATTATTACTACAATACTGTACGTATCGTGTTGTTTTATTTTATGAATCATTCTTTTTGTGCATTTTAACTATTTTATGTTGAATAAAATTGCTTTTTTTTAGTTTTTAAATACAGTAAAGTTGAGTTCTTTATGTAAGAAACTGTAATGTACAGTTGAGGAATGCTTTACAGCAGTTTGAAGGGGTGCTTACAAATGTTTAAAAAATTTGGTATGTTTCTAAAAATGTTTATGCATACATTTTTCCACAACGCGAAATTTCGATTTACGCGAAGAGTCTTGGAACGCATCCCTCGCGTAAGTCGGGACTCGACTGTATATGGCAGTTTATGCTAAAATTTTGCCATGGGAACATCAGTAATTTTCAAATTTCTATACAGCAAAACTCAAACTAAATCACTCAACACTTGACACACATTTTCGTCTCTCAGCATAAAAGTGCCAAAAACAAGACAGTCCGCCAAATAGTGCAACCTCGTTCATGGGGGAAAGTTAATATGCTCTCTTACCTTTAACCTTGCTGTAAATAAAGTTCTTAAATTTTGTAAAGAGTTTTTCAAAAATACTTCCTCAATGCCTAACTATCATTTGTTAATGTCTTATTGTATTATTCGAGCTGAAATCACTTTTGCAACAACTTAAATGAACATCTAAATTATTTACACACATCACGTATAAAAAAAAGCTATCCCATCGCATTAGTAATAGTTATTTAAACGTCGCTTGTATTTTAAGTGTTTTCAACGGTGGCTTCCTCATTTTTCGCTCGTGCTTATCTTTTTATGAAAACTTAAAACAACGTTTCCTGTATGATTTTCCCCATTAATATACGCTTTATTTTGCTTTAATGTATCCAAACTATTCTGATTTTTTCTTATTGTTTAATTTTTATTTTCGAATTTTTATCGCATCATACGTTTCAAGTTGTTCCGAACTGATTCTTAATTCTAATAAATTAGAGCAGGCACTGCAGTTTGGAAAATGGCGGTTGAAAGAGGTAAAACAAACAAATGTTGTAACTTATAACCTGTTTTTACCCGACTGCGCGTGCGCGACGGAAAAGGAGGTTAATGTGTTTATAAGTCTATGTATGTATGTTTGTTCATATGTGGCGTTATAGAGGCTAATTTCTTGGCAAATTTTGATGATTCTTACGTCAATCGATTTGTCTCTACTTTGGGAGTGTCACTAAACACATGACAGTAATCAAAATTCACCATATGCCATTATTTTTAGTTTGGGATCGTGTCGCAAGCTTCCTTCGTGCAAAAATGCACACAGCGTGCGCCAAATGCAGGTAGCGTTTTCACTGCCTGAATTTTTTTGTTTACTGAATCTACTAATACGATTTTCATCTCTAACATGTTGCATTTGTTTCTGTTGTGATTTAGGGGACTGAGTTTTGCGATGTGTACTTTTATGACGGACTTTTCTAGTTTTGCGAGGAAGATTTGACTGACGACGTTTCCGAGTTCGCGTCATCAGGCTATTTATGTATCTGTGGTTGATTTAAGTTCGCGTATTTTTGCTAAAGGTCAACTATAGGCAGCTTTGAGACGAGTTAAATCCCTAGAGGTACTAACAATCAGTAACTTGGTTACCGCAATAAACTCTCAATAAAATGACAAGATAGCGAAATTTACCGTCTTATAATTATAATAACTAAATCAATGAAAATAAACTAAAAAGTGCAAAATAAAAAATAATTATCAAATAAAAACAAAAAACCTGACTGCGTAAAATTCAAAAAAAAAAAAAAATCAAAAAGAAAAAAATATAAGCCCAGTGACGACTAAATACCTTTGTGCTGTAAATTAAAATAATCAATTATCCAACGTTTTGAAGCACAAAAACTTGCAAATTATTGCAGACACGTGTTTCGGTGTTACTAGGAACACCTTTTTCAATGCTAAGAAGTGTGAGCTTCTGGATGAAAAGTCATCCGAGAAAAGCAACACGCTGGAACAGGAGATAGTATAAATACCAAAAATCAGAAATTAAACAAAACAAAAAAAGATAAAATGACAAATTTATTATATAATTCCATCAGGGAAAAAACCGTCAAGTAATAAATTTTCAAGAAAACCCATAAACAATGCAAATAGTCCAAAAATGAAACCAATCTGGATAAATTAGCAATAATTTATTCAGATTATGCTTCCATGCTTATTTCAGATGCTTATTTCAGATTATGCTTCCAGACGTAGTTTTTCCCGCTGGTAAAATTATTGCTAATTTATTCAGATTGGTTTCATTTTTGGACTATTTGCATTGTTTATGGGCTTTCTTAGAAATTTATTACTTAACGGTTTTTTTTCCCTGATGGAATTACATAATAAATTTGTCATTTTATCTTTTTTTGTTTTGTTTAATTTCTGATTTTTGGTATTTATACTATCTCCTGTTCCAGCGTGTTGTTTTTCTCGGATGACTTTTCATCCAGAAGCTCACACTTCCTTGCATTGAAAAAGGTGTTCCCATTAACACCGAAACACGTGTCTGCAATAATTTGCAAGTTTTTGTGCTTCGATACGTTGGATAATTGATTATTTTAATAAACCCAGTAGTTTAGAATGTTATTAAGTACTACTGAACAAGTACATCATTGCCAATAGCTTTATAATCAATAAACACATAAGACAAATCATAAATTCAAAAGCAGAATAGAATGATCAACAGTCGCGGCCCATTCCTTTTTGACCAATCAAGGAAGGAATCCCGTAAAATTTGCATGGGGTCAGACTGTTGATCCTTCTATTCTGCTTTTGAATTTATGATTTGTCTGATGTGTGTATCGATCTTGTTTTTATTTAATAATTATTAAAGTTAGTGAAAGACATATTTCCACTGTGTTTATGAAGTTTTTTTCTTTCTATTCTTTTGAAATTGCATCTCATCGCAAACTGTCTGAACCCATAAGGTTCAAAACAACCTTGTCAACTGTTTTAACCCAGAGGAAAAACTTAGAACGGAATGTTTTGCTTCCTTCAGTATTTTCTTAAGTTCCCGTAAGGTGGCGCACTCAAGCTCTAAAATTGAGATTTGATCATTTTTGGAAAATGTCAATATGTATGAGAATGATGTTATGTATACGAATAGTAAAAAACTGATTTGACTGCATGAAGGTATTTTTTCCTGTTACTTGTGCAGAGAAAACTTGTTCTCATATAGTAACAAATATTGACTATGAATGTACTTTATAACTTATAGTGAGAGAATTCAATCTCACAACGTAAAAAACCTACTTTTATAGAAAAAACACGTTCGTTTATGGTAAAAAAACTCATAACCATGGATTTGTTTTGTACTTTTTATGTGAAAAACCTTTTTTTCTCAATAGCATTCTAATTGCGGATTAACTTTGTACCGTTTACTGAGCATTTATTTACAAATTTGCTCCGTAAACTTTTGCGGGAAATAGTTATTATTGATGGTGAAAAACCGTTCTATGTATCTACTCCGTAATTTTTACGGGAAAAAATTGTTCTTTTATGATAAAAAACCGTGATGTTTACGGATAGACTCCGTAAATTTTACGGGAAAAATTTGTCCTTGTATGGTAAAAAACCGTCAGGTTTAAGGATATACTCCGTAAATTTTACGGGAAAAATTTTTCCTTGTAAGGTAAAAAATCGTCATGTTTACGGATATACTCCGTAAATTTTACTGGAAAAATTTGTCCTTGTATGGTAAAAGACCGTTATGTTGACGGGTATTCTCCGCAACTTTTACGGTTTTGCACAACCAACACAGCTGTCGGTAAAAACCGTAAATTTTACTGAATTTTTTTTACAGTGCGCACGCACATGCGAACTGGTGTTGATTCATTTTTGGCACCAACCTATCCAAGCGGGGTAGACTGATCAAATGTTTTGCTTGTTAAATGTTACTAATATATCTCAAAAAGTAATGTTAGGAGTGGCACAAACATTGATTTTCAAGTGCAAGTGGACCACGAGGAAACAGGCGCAGATTCCTTTCCGGTGCCAATGGATTCGAGCGAGCGACACTAATCGATCATTTTTCTCGTAAAACGCACTAACTCCTTTCGATTGAAATATTTTACCTTGAGAAACATGAAGTTGTCGTTTTCGAACTGATAGTCTTACAAAGTACAAATAAGTAGAAACTTGTACATTTTAGACGTTATATTAGAATGAACTTTTCAGTTTTGGAACAAATTTTAAAATATCATTGCAGCTAATAGCAAATGAGATTCATTCATAGGTTGTTATAACAGAAGGATCGCAGTAATGAGAGGTCGTTTTAAAAAGAGTTAACTGTATCAGTTAATGGGGTTGTTCCCTTCAGTCAAACGTAGTACTTTTAGTCACTGAAATTGATAGAATAAGCAAAAATAATAATAACATGGACCCAGAAAATATTTTCATTTTCCAAACATTTATTTTTTAATCCATTTTTTTAAAAATGTCTGATTTTGCAAACAAGGCGTGGTCTTTATGACGTCACAAATGAAGCCCTTTGCCGCATATATTTACTGCATTTCCGCGTTATGATAATCAACAAGCGAATTAAATATTGCGCTCTACGCTTGCTATCAAACATATCGTTGCCAGTACACGTGAGTAAAGATGCAAATTAAATATTATGCTTTGTGAATGGCAACACTGAATGGCATTTCTTCATTTCTGATGTTAGCGGCAGAAACGTAAACAATGAAAGCGCTCCGATTAAAGTATTTTTTTTAATATTAAACTTAGTCAAATTATTTTAAAAATGGTCGATCCTATGTTTTTAAGCATGCGCTTTCAGAAAAAATACTTTTAAAATTTTGGAAGCGACCCCACTGAAGAAACTACGTTCGTATTATTTTAGAGGGGTTTGATTTTTTTTATTAAATACTTTTTGTCGACAAATTTTGTATCGATATAATAAATCCTGTGACACATGAACTCCAAAGTGTCATCCGTTTTTGTCCCAGCTGTCAAAAAAAAGAGGGGGGGGGGGGCGGATTTAAAAGACACAAACGCAAATAAAATTTGTTGCATAAATATATTAAGGCTACAAAACAGTGACGATGGTGTTTCTCCTCGCGAATATCAACCAATGGCGGATTCAGAAACTCTGGAGGGGTCCATTTATTAAAAGGTACAAGGGCACAGATGAAACAAAAATCTAAACTATTTCGAAAAGTCCAAACACATTACATGCAGAATGTCAATTAAATGTCTTTTCATCCGCAAGCTCAATTATTTTGGATTGAAAAAGTGGTTCCTTGGAACCCCGAAACACGTGTTTGCAGTTTTGTGCAATTATACGTTGTTATTTCTTATTTTTACTATATTGTCAGAAAGTCAATGTTTTTATGCGAGGAAGTAGGCTCGTTTAGTTCTGGACGGAACTTCTTGCAAAAACGGTTATTACTGAAATTTGTTTTGTAGGTGTTACAGTAAATATCGCACGCTAAGACACGCAATGTTATTTTTCGTGACGTCAGAACATTACCGGATCACATATCTGTGTTATTATACGTCTAATTATGTTATGATTGCTTTGTTTTTCTGTAGACGTATATTTCGTATTTCCATTCATTGAAGTTTCACCGTAATTACCGGTTTCTATTTGTTCAATGAGAATTGTTTTTAGGTGATCAAGTTTTTGATATTCTGATTGCTTTGTTTTCTTGTGGCTTGTTATTTCCTGATATATCATCTTCTGAATATGTATACCATAATAACAATATTTTTCCACTGAAACGTTTTCAACGCATGCATTACCCTTTATGTATCGTTTTTAAGCGTTCAACTTTTTACTATTCATATTCAATAAACTGTATTATCTGCTTACATGATTGGTTTTATAGCCATCATCATCATTATTAGTAGTAGTATTAGTTGATAGTTTGTGTCTTTTGTGTTTCCAATATTTTTAAATGTATATGTAATACCATTCACAGAATGTTTATGACAGTTAAGGTTTGATTTGATAAAACCATTATGAAGTTAAAATTGCTTGTTTTTATCGGTACATTTTATGTTTATTATTTTTACTTTCTTTCACAAAAAAGGTTATATTAGTTATTCGTTTTATTACCTATTCTTATCTGTTTTTTACTTCCTTTTACAAAAAAGGAAGTATTGTATTCGCGAAAAAAATTTCCCTTAAAAATCGACCTTAATTTCCATTTTTCTCACCCCCGAATGAATGTTGAGTTTTTTTCGACCCGACCACACGTGGATATATGCCTAGGAACCTACAGACACCCGAAATATCCATTTTGACAACCCCCGAGTAAATTACAACGAATTTTCTCGTGACGTCCGTATGTATATGCGTATGTATATCGCATAACTCAAAAACGGTAGGTCCTAGAAAGTTGAAATTTGTTACGTAGATTCCTAGTGGGGCCTAGTTATGCACCTTCTCTTTTGGTTGCATTCGGATGTTAATAAGGGGGTCTTTTGCACCTTTTTGGGGGGATATCATTGTTAATTTCGATGTAAACTCAAGTGGTATTATAATTTGGCGAACACTTGGCGATATATCGCCAAGCTTTTTCGCCAACTTGGCGACAAATTTTTTTTTTTTTATTTAAATTTGGTTTCAATTTGTCCACTGTTGGTGATATTTAGAGAGTAAACAATTGAATCACATTAAAATTGCCAATAATGGGGAAATGACATTAAATTGGAGTAAAAGGAAGTCATATGATGCGCACATCAGCTCGTTTTTTTTCTTCGCTTTGAGTGTTCTAATGTTGTGAATAGTACTTCTGCAGTCTGTAATTATTTTAAAATTTCTGCTCTGGGGCTGTCCACAAATGTCAGTTTTTTTTTTCAATATCTTTGGCACCTCTTCTTCCCCTTGTCAAAATGTTCCGCACCTCACTTTACCCCCCCCCCCTTTCTACTTAATTGTCATGTCACGCTGAATACATAAATATCGTGTTACAAAAAATACTCTTATTTCAACTAAAATATGTGATGTCACAATTTTACTAAACCCCCATCCTTTTCAAAGCGCAACACGATTTGTGGACAATCCCTTAGGAGCTGTCCACAAATGATGTCACGCTTTGAGGAGAGAACATGAAATCTTGGCAAGATGGAGGGAAGTGATAACATTTAAATGTGACGTCACATAGTTTTATACTAATACTAGCTGTACCGGACGCGTGTTGCTACGCCAACAAAAAAATACATCATTATACTGATTTTCATGACAATCGGTTGAACGGGGCAGAAGTGGCTACTCTGCAGTGCCACCTGGTGGCGAGTGGCTTCAATGAGCATATTATGCACCTTCTCCGTGTAGAAATACATATATATAGCAATTTTCATAATAATCGGTCCAGGTATCCAGTGAAGCCGTGACTATACTCAAATTTTGTACTCACGCAGTTTGCAAGATCAATCCATCGCTAAAAATATCAAATAGAAAAAGTTTTAAATCCCCCCGTTGCATGAAAAGCCATAAAACAATAAAGAAAGAATTTATTTGTTCAAACTCAAGAAAAATGGCAACAGCTCACTTCTCATCAATGAGATCTTTCACGCGAATTAATTTCTGCAGCCGATCATTTTATTCGTATTTATCCAATGGATTGTGACTTAAATTGGAATAAAAAAGGAACTACGATCGGATTTTTTTCGAACTGGTCTATAAACATTCCCAGTACCAAAAATAACGGTGAAAGTTTCAGCCAAATCTGCCGGGTAGTTTTTGAGTTCTTGGATGACGTACAGACAAACATTCATTTATATATATATATATATATATATATATATATATATAGATATAGATATTAATGAAAAATAGCGTGACACGTGACAAAGGGGGGGAGGAGAGGGGTAAGGTGAAGTGTGACACTTTGTGACAAAGAGGGGGAAGGGAGGTCTAAAATTTTGAAAAAAGGAGTGACATAATTAATGGACGTCTCCTTACCACATTATTCTAATGAGACTAGAGAACATTCCTCCCATCGATGGGCACAAATTACAGAGTGGAGATGACGGGTGGTGCCATCTCTCGATGGTAAAGCCAGTTATTGGCATTCTATGTTAGAGGCAATGATGGTCTATCTATTAGATGTACCTTTACATAATACTATCAATTTTAAAGTGTTGGAAAATGTGAATGTCGAAATGGCAAGTGGCTTCCACATTCGAAAACAAATGGCAACTTATACAGTTTTACTAGCAATATCCATAGCGAGAACCAATTTTAAGAGCTGTGTCTTAGCCTAAACAATTTAACTGATCAATTTTTGCAGGGAAAATGTGTTTATCAAGTGGAAGACGAAGAGAGAAAACAAACCATCATAACAAATACAGGGTGGTTATAAAATAAAGTGAGGTGTTCAGAGCCCTCTAGAAAGTGAAGTATTGGACGAAACATCGCCAAATTTCATGGGGGTACATAGCAGACCATGGGATTTCTACTATAGACGAGCTGATGTGTGCATCACATGACTTCCTTTGACTCCAATTTAATGTCATTTTCCCATTATTGGCAATTTTGATGTGATTATATTGTTTACTCTCTAAATATCACCAACAAAGGATAAATTGAAACAAAATTTTTAAAAAAAAGAAAAAATCGCCAAATTTGTCGCCAAGATGGCGACAAAACTTGGCGACTAAAAGACTGGCGATATATCGCCAAGTATCCGACAAATTATAACATAACTTGAGTGTACATCGAAATTAACAATGATTTCCCCCCAAAAAGGGGCAAAAGACTCCCTTAGGAACATCCGAATGCAACCAAAAGGAAAGTTGCACAACTAGACCCCACTAGAAGTATACGTACCAAATTTCAACTTCCTAGGACATACCGTTTTTGAGTTATGCGAGATACATACGCACATACATAAGTAAATACGGACGTCACGAGAAAATTCGTTGTAATTAACTCGGGGGTCGTCAAAATGGATATTTCGGGTGTCTGTACGTTCCTAGGCATATATCCACGTGTGATCGGGTCGAAAAGAAAAAACTCAACATTCATTCAAGGGTGAGAAAAATGGAAATTGAGGCCGACTTTTGAGTGAAAATTTTTTTGCGAATACAATACTTCCTTTTTTGTAAAAGGAAGTAAAAATAGTACCAAAAATTGCCACCAGGGGGGATTTTGGCGCTGCAAAAGTGTATTACTTGCGAATACAGAAGAATTAAATGCCAATGAAAAGCAAACATTAAGTTTTTTGCTACAAATAATTATTGTTAACATATGAGGTTCAATAAAACCAACAAGAAATTTCAATTTGTAACAGGAGAGGAATTTTACCAAAAGTCGTCAGGAAGAAATTTCGGAGCGGCAGCAAGGAATTCTTTCTGAATAATATTCATGTAAGATGGTGCACCACCCCCATGTTGGGATTTTAGGTACTGAGTGTATGGCAGCAACATTTCTTTAATAGCAGTTTTATTAGTCATACATTTCCTACGGTATGGAGACTAGTGATGTGCCGGATCGTTAATAAAGTAGATCCGCGGATACGGATCTCAAAATGTTTTTGCCCAATTCAACTATTCAAGTGTAAAAATTTATTACTGAAGGTATTCCCGTCACTGTTTCTTCAAAAAATGTCATTTACGGCGAAAATATAATAAAGACTATGATTTACTCTTTGAAGAAATCTCCGTTAAAATTGATGAAAGTTGGAAGGAACGGGTCAGCGCAGCATTAATGCTTAAATAGAATGTGAAAAAAATATTTCTAGCCTACTCGGTAGATTTAGGATACAGGAGCAAGAATGTAAAGCTGATACTGGATAGGCTAGAAATCATTTTTCGCATTTTATTCCAGTATAAATGCAGCGCTGACCCATTCCACGCAAATTACTCCGACCGACGAAATAACAGAGCCGGAAATACCTTTACAAACAGTAAATAGAGACTTTTGTCTCACTTTTTTTTGAAGGATACCGGGAAAAACCAAAATGAAGAAAAACAGAAACCTCCTATCAATAACAAAAACTAATATTAAACAAAAAAAAAAAAAAATGTCTCAGAGGGCTGTTGGCTTCTGAAATGATACCTTATAATTTAAATAGGGAATAAAACCTAATTTAAACGGAATTTAAGAGTCTTTTATTCAAATATTTAAAATTTTTTACAATAGAAAAGATCCGTTTAAGATCCATCAAAAAAGCAACGGATACGCATACAGATCTTTATTTTTCTCGGATATCCGCGGATACGGATATCCGGAACATCACTAATGGAGACCGTGGTCGCCCAATCTTTCACCTTGTGATTTTTAACCATGGGGATTTCGTAATGGTGTTGTGTATCTGCGACATGTTCTCAACTTTCAAAACTAGAAAAATGTTACAGGTAGGCGAAATTTATTCCCCCCCTCCCCCCTCAGAGGTGTGGAAAATATTGTGCACGGTATGCAGTACCTGGAAAATCTCGATGTTGGTCATATTGAACCTCACTTGTTGGTAAAAATCATATTTTGTGAATAAAATTGATACCGTTGCAAATTCTGTAAATAGTAATCATTTTTTGTGATTAATTTGTCGTAATCTAGCTAAATTTGGCGTTTATTAAATTATCTTTCATCTAAAATTATTGTAGCAACGTGACCTGTAAATAGTTTCTTGTAATGAATATACAGCCCCCGTACATTCGGCTGAAGCATACGGTCCCCTCATCTCTGAATGATAAAATTTGTGAATGGAAAAGAAATAAGAAAGTGTAGATTGGTGTACGATTTTCTGGACTATCTGAGAAGCTCTCCTTCGATGTCTATAAATAGCCGTGCCGCATGATAAAAAGTCAGTCTCGATTGAGAATTTGTACTGAGAGTGTATTAGCTCTGTTTATTGCGAGGCATTTCGCTGTGTTGTTTTTTCGTATTTGGAAGTAAATACGTGTGTAAGCGTTGAGTTTACGGTGTTGAGTGATATTTGCTTAATTGCTGATGATTAATTTAGCAGTTGTAAACGATCTTTCCTGTACATAGTGTAAATAAATTCTCCTGCGTTTTCTCAATAACTGTGTCACCATTTCAAGAAAGTTTGAAGCTGCACCGGAACTCGCTACAATACATATTTTATCAGTTGGCATTTAATCCTTCAACAGTCACAGTAATACATCTTTTCAGCGCCAAAATTTCCCCTGGTGGCGATTTTTGGTACTAATTTTTTTTTTATTTCAGAAATCGAAATCCCGTGCTCTACCATGCTCATGCGCAAAAATCCACCCTGGTGGTGACTTTTGGTACTAATTTTTTTTATTTCAGAAATCGAAATCCCATGCTCTACTGTTTGTGTCCATGAAATTTGGCAATGTTTCGTCGACAACTTCACTCGCTAGAGGGCTCTGAACACCTCTCGTTATTTTATAACCACCCAGTTTTTACGGTCAATCGTTATGTAACTCTTCTGCTATCAAATCATTCTAATGGTGTCCAAAAGTGAATCTAAATATCTTGTTATCGGGTTCGTAGAGGCACATTGGTTCTGGAGCTCTCCAGTTCATTTGAATTCAGTACACACCTAATTATTTGGTTTATTTTATCTACGTTGCATTAATTCACTCTCAAGAGTTTTTTCAGTTGCAACAAAAAACTTAATGGCCTTGATGCTGATACAAATGAAAAAGAAGTTTTCCGAAATCTGCAGTCATTTTATGTTTGTCTAGTATTAGCTGCCTATTATGTTTTTTTTTCCCGACAATTTTTTAAAACAATTTGCAAAAACATGCATTCGAAAATTTATAGATGCCTTTAAACGTGATTTTTCTGAACAGATTCTGATTTTAACATAAATTCTGAATCTGAAATTGATTTCAACTAATTGATTGATAAAAGGTTTTTTATTACCCAGTTTTATAGTGGATTATTTGTTCTCTTTTTTTTTTTTCTTTCTTTATTACTTTTTTCTTTAAATGTTTTTAATTTCTTAATTTCAAATAATTTTTTATATAATAAATAAAATCTTTTCATTTTGCATCAGATATTGATTATTAAATCAGCGACTTCGAAAACCACCCCCCCCCCCCATACATTATTTTTTTATAAAATCCTTACATATTTTTCACACATACGTTCACCATATTGGATCCGCCATTTTGTTTACAGTAATTTTGACTACAGATTTATAATTAGCGACCTCAAAAACCCCTATATGCCAATTTTGGCAAAAATCTAAGTTTATTTGAGGTTTTGGCCTGCTTTTCGGGATTTCACTCCACTGTGCGGCGGACGGATTAAACGATTCCATTTAATTAAACAGGGGTTAGGAAAAAAAGTTTTATTTTCAATAATTTGAGTTGTGTTAGAATAATTGATGCCACGTATCATACAGATGCGGATACAAGAGAATTCCCCTCTGCCTGAATCATTGGCAATATTATCCCTTCCCATTATGTTCAAACACTTTATGAACAAAAAAATTTTTGGAAAAAATAGAATCTACTTCAAAATTGCTCTAAAAAGGAAAAAATAATTTTATTCTTTAAACACCATCGATAATACTTTTAAACATAATTTTTGAAGTTGGCGCAAAAACAAAAAGTAAAATCCATTGTAACCATGCTTCGTTCATATTTTTTTTTCAGAAAATCATCCAAAGTTAGGAACGAAACATTTATATCGTTACTCAAATATGCTGTTATCAATGCTTAATGTGTGTGGTAGTGAAGAAACTTGGCCTGGTTAAATTTATAGTTGTAGTTGAGTTATGGCTGTGAATGATCTTGTCTATCGTTTTTGCGCCAACTTCAAAAATTATGTTTAAAAGTATTATCGATGGTGTTTAAAGAATAAAATTATTTTTCCCTTTTTAGAGCAATTTTGAAGTCGGTTCTATTTTTTTTTTCAAAATTTTTTTATTTCATTCTTTTTAGTGTAAATGTAGATATTTCAGTAAAAGTAAGAAGTTACCATCACAAAACTTTAACTTATTTTTTTCATACAAATGCTCCATACTAAAAAAAAAGTATGAGCAAGCCTTAAACTTTAAGCGATTGGCACTAAAAATTTATCCTTGTTCCTCTCTGGAATTCATTTGTGTGTTAATTATAACCATTTAAATATTCCTAACTGATTTGCATTTCACAGCATACCAGTTGCTTGTGATGCAGTCCTGTATAGTTGAGGCAAACATAACCTGGTAGTATTGTGAAGGCTCAGCAGATCCTGATCACTGCATCCCCTCACTTCCAGGTTAGTTTTACCACCACTATGGAGCAATGACACTGAAGAAACTTGATGCTTGCTTCAGAGAAGCTTTTATTCAAAATTATCAATACAATTACTATTACTGTTACTGTTGTATGGCACCAAACTTTTATAACAATGGGTTTCATATTTAATCATTTAATAGGGAAATTGCATGAAATTTATAGTTTTTTGCCCATAACTTTTTTTCTAAAGGACAAATATGATCAAACAAAGTAATGGGACCTAAGTTGAGCCATCCCCTATCCATTAAAAAAAGAATCATCAAAATCGGTTCACTAGGAGAGACGCTGTGAGTGGACAAACAAAAAAAAAACATACATAGGGTATGAACTGACAACCGCCTCCTTTTTGAAGTCCGTTAAATATAAACGATTTCAGCGTTTTTTTTTTTTCTTTTCAATTCATTACTTTTTAAAGTAAATACTGGAAATGCTACTTCTCTTTCTTGCTTTATGAGCTATAATAGGTGCCTAAGTGCTGATCGAATTGGTGATTTTTATTGACACCCAAGTAGTTTCAGAAATTTTGCGTACTCAAAACAGTAGGTTCATTCATAGGGAGGGGGCCAATCTTCAGCATGACCTACCCCCCCCCCTCCCCTCTTAAAATGTATCCGCCCCTAGTTTTATGACACTTGGGCTATTAGTTCCGAGATGATTTTACTGTTGAACTATAAAAAAGATCCTGCACTTAATTAGGAGATCTTTTTACTTTATAAAAGGAAGTAATGTATTCGCGAAAAAATTTTCACTGAAAAATCGACCTTAATTTCCATATTACACACCCCCGAATGAATGTTGAGTTTTTTTTTTTCGACCCGATCACACGTGGATAAGTGCCTAAGAACGTACAGACCCCCGAAATATCCATTTTGACGATCCCCGAATTAATTACAACGAGTTTTCTCGTGACGTCTGTATGTACGTAGGCATGACGCATAACTCAAGAACGGTATGTCCTAGAAAGTTAAAATTTGGTACGTAGACTCCTAGTCTAGTTGTGCCACCTCTCCTTTTGGTCTTTCGGTTGCATTCAGGTGTTTCTAAAGGGGTCTTTGCCCCTTTTGGGGGGGGGGGGGGTTGATCATTGTTAATTTCGATGTAAACTCAAGTGGTGTTATAATTTGGCGGACACTTGGAGATATATCGCCAGTCTTTTAGTCGCCAAGTTTTGTCGCCAACTTGGCGACAAATTCGGCGATTATTTATTTATTTATTTACTTTTTTAAATCTGGTTTCAATTTGGCCACTGTTGGTGATATTTAGAGAGCAAACTATTGAATCACATTAAAATTGCCAATAATGGGGAAATGACATTAAATTGGAGTAAGAGGAAGTCACGTGATACACACATCAGCTCGTTTAAAATAAATTTCAGGTTATCAAAGCATGATGCAAGCGTTATCTCCGAAATGATGGGAGGGCAAAAAAAAAAAAACACACAAATCGGTTTAATTGTGCAAAATTATTCCAAGCGAATCGGTTAATTGCCGAAGACAGCTAATGATTAGAAAACAAGTTATACGCTTTTTTTTTTTTTTTTTTTTTGGATTTAGAGAGCAGTTAATATGTAAAGACAAATTGACAGCTTTCAATACGGATTTGATTTTAAAAAGAGCGGTTTTTCTCAACTTGTTTGCTCGGTTCAAATCAAGATTGGCAACACTCACCCGTCAAAACAACTTGTTATAGAAGTGAACTGACATACGTACTATGAAGGAACGAAAAAAAAAGTTTAAAAAAATAGTCAACGTCTTGTCGGGTAAGATAACTTCAATAATTATAAGTCAATTTCTTTTGAATAGCATTCATGCATCATCATCAAAATTGGTGATTCGTGAAGAAAAGCATCACAGGATTTTTTTGAAGCGGCGTCAGTATTTTTCGTTTTGTCGTATCCTTACTTTTGCGGGGGGGGGGGGGGGGGGTCAAACCCATTCTTACGTAATATTTTCCGAGTCGATATTTTATATTAGAAATCGCGCGGTCAAGTGGTTTGGCAGTGACCATATTTTATTTGCGTCTGGAAGGTAAAGAACATATTAGGATGAGCAGTTTTTTATTTGTTTTACAAAGAATGAATAGTGTGCCAAGGACTGCTCCAGCTTCTGATTTTGGAGAGGGTTTATTAATGGAAAGATAATTGGATGCCTCTCTTGCCAAATCTATTAACCTCCATAAAACAACTAGTATGTTGTGGCCATCACGAAACTTTCTTCTATATTTTTCTTTTTTTTTCTGATCCCTCCCCATGCTTGACGAGGAAGCAATATTCCCAACAAAAACAAAATGACACATGCAAAACTTTGACGACCATCCTAATGTCTGAATTATTGCAAAAGCAAACCAAAGAGCAAAAATTGAAAGTTATTTTAAAAGCCTTGCTTGAATTAATTACAAATATTTTATTTGTTAACAAACATAAGTTGGCAACAGTTAAAAATTTTAAATCATTTAGATAATATTTCCGATCATTTCCATACAGTTAAAATCACGAGAAATACGCAGACGACAATCTATTACGATTTATCTTTCTTATTGTTGCATTAATAAAGCTATTTTTATTCAAAAAAAAAAATCTACACCTCTTGGAGCGATTGGCGTCAAAATTGAACCAAAGCCTGTTTACATATGGATTCACATATAGGGCACTCACAATGGAAAAAAAAGAACGGGCGATTGCGCTACCCCCGTTTTTAGCTGTTAACACCAAAATAAAATCAGCTCTTATACCCACTAAGGACTACTTGCCGATAAATTTTTCTTTCATTCCGTTCATTATTTCTTGAGATACAGCAGTCACAATTGACGACAAAAAACGTTCTATAGCTCAACCCCCGTTTGAGTTATTGTCACCAAAATTGAATCACCACCTGTTCCTGTTAATGGCAACATATGGACCAAATTTTGTTTGATTCCGCCAGTTACTTCCTGAGGAATAGCAATCACGCGTGACTCAAAAAACGTCCCATTACTCCACCCCCCTTGGAGGAATTCGCGCCAAAAACCAATGGGCACAAGTTCACATAGGGGCACATATGTGTATCAAATTTCGTTCGATTTCATGCGGTAGTTTTTGCTGTAGAGCGGCCACAAAAAACTGGTCACACACAGACGTGACACACATACACACATACACACACACACATACACACAGACAGACAGACATTTTCCAAAAATAGTCGAAGTGGACTCAGCACACCTCAAAACGTTCAAATCCGTCAAAATTCGAAAATTTGCACGAATCCAATACTTTCTTCTATATCTTAGATATAGAAGAAAGTAAAAAGTAGGGAAAAGTGATGCAGAAGATGGTGTAATAGGAGTAAATAGGCCCTAGTGTTACATTTTCTGCCATCACACGGTCACAAATGTACTGAACCAAAACTTGAATATAAATTCACATGCTAAGCATTGATAAAGCACTACTAAAGCAGAAATGACGATTTTTTTAATAAGTGGAGTCAATCGATTTGGCAATTGAGGCATCCAATTATAAGTAATATTCTGGCACAGATAGGGGTTTTGGGGGGAATTTTGCAAAATGAAAGTTCCCAAAATGCAGTGTTATGCCATTTTATTTCGCTTAAAGGGGTGTCATGACTCTCGAGCCCGCTCCTTTTATGGATCTGTACTTGGTTTAATTATTACAACCCGCAATCAGTCGAAAACGTACGCCGCAGTGTTTTAGTTTATTTGCTGTAAAATTTGACAGTGAAATTATGCGATTTTACAATGAAACATGCTGTATACATTAATGTTTACATTTTTACAGTACATTTTCAGGGTTTTTTTTTAAATTGTTATTTTATTTGTTTATTTATTCATGCAAATGTGTGTTTATTCATATGTGTGTTTTATTTACTTTTTATTTATTTATTTACATTGTCACCAAAGAACTTTCTTAGACGCAACTTCCCGCCCTTTTTCATTTTCTTGGCAGCGCTATACCAACACTTGCTTCAGGTTAGACGTTAATGCAGTCACCAGGGGCGCCCCCAATGAAATGTCACGGGAAGTCACTGTGACCTCCCAAAAATTTCCTTATTTGGTAAATTTTGTCTGACCATTTGGCAAAATCATCATAATTGGGAGAAATTTTTAGTTCCATTCGGGAAAATTATCACCAGTTGGCGAAATTTGGGGTCATTCGACAAATTGAGAATTTCCATCCTCCCAAAAAGTTAAGTTTGGTGCGCCCCAAACTGTGACGCCCGTTTTTAGCGAAGCCCTTTTGTTATGAAATCTTTTGTAACGAAATGACGCCTATAACGAAGTTTTTATTTGGTGACTTCGATATAAACGGGTGACTGTATTAAACAAATCTGTAGATAATAAAATTTCACGTGCACCTTTTTCTTCAGTATCCAATCCTTTTTTTCTCTTTCTTTTTATTGTGGCTTATAGAGCTTTTTCGACACAATGGACGCCCCATTAAAAAGGCAATAAAGACACAATTGAGCAAACATAATGTCCCCCCGGTAATTTCACTTTTTTTTTTTTCTCACAATTCAAAACCCAACACTTTGTTGCACTCGCATCCCAAGGTCAAGTAATAACCGCCGCTGTCACATGCTCGTGTACGGGGGTGGACGAAGACACAATTATCTCACGTGTCCGCACTTAGAGAACAATCGAAATGACCCCACTTTGCCATGTCTCCGACATGACGAGGAAAACGCGAAAAAATAATATTATTTCAGATAGCATCTCTGAGTCACGGGTTCTAATTTAAATGGTTATACAGAGGCTCGATAATGGCAGACGATGCCGAAGTGACATTCGAAACATCATAATACCTGGAATTACCTGCGGTTTGGAAGCTTTTGTCTTTTAGAGAGAGCTCCGTCGACTCAGACTCATTGCATTGTTGATCTATCTGTCTAGTGGTGATTGTGGAAAAAGTTGGATCATGCCTCCCCAAAACGCGGCAAAGTCTCTGATGAAGGAATTTCGAGCGAGTTTTAGTACGTATTGATCTAGCTTTATGTTTTAAGGGGGTCTGGCACACATTTTGAAATTTTTTTTTATTATGTACTTTAAGAGTTTTGAAATTTTTTGCACTGATTCGCCATTTATTTAATAAGCAAAATCATAACATAAATATGAAAAAAAAAATTATTTAAATTTAATTAGTTTTTTTTTTAAATGGGGTTGCTTTACATTGCTATAACTCAAAATATTCTCTATAAATTTTCATTTTTTTAAAAATAAACTACGCACAAATATCTAAGCTTTAATTTTTATTCGGCGACTAAAACTATTGATTCAATAAAAAATTTAAAAACTATTGATTCAATAAAAAATATTTGAAGAAAAATTTCGAAAAATTCGAAGATACTTTTTTTAAAAACAAATCATAATTTTTGCAGTAAACTTTTTTTTTTTTTTTTTTTTCAAATTCGCCGAATAAAAATTAAAGTAAACTGTTTGAAAAAAATATGCTCCAAGTTTCCTTATTTTATCTTTATCGGTTCCTGACTTATTAGAGTTTGAATGCAAGAAATCGTGAAAAATTGCATCATGGAGAAAAACGCGTTTAAAGTTTAGTACACATTAGTTAGGTGCATGCAACAAAAATAATTATATATTTCGTTCTATTTAAGACAGAAACAAGATTCAAACGTCCTTTTAAGCAGAATAAAACGGAGTAATTTTTCACATGATAAAAAAAAATTGTAAAATTTGACGATTTTTGTGTCCCGGACCCCTTAAAAGTCATTCCTGTAGTTTTGTAAACTTTGCCGTATGAGGTCTTAAGGACCTTTAACCCTTTAAGCGGCCGTGACGTAAAATTCCTTCACCCAGCGATGTATCGAAGAGAGGCCGTGTCGGAAAATTTCGCCATGAATATTCTTCCATAGAATTTTACGCCGCAACCGTTCTCGAAGCAGAATATTCAAGGCCAAATTTTTCGACACGGCCGCTCTTCAATACATCGCTGGGTGATGGAATTTTACGTCACGGCCGCTTGAAGGGTTAACCTTCAAAGTTTTCGACTTTGTGAAAAAAATATATGTTATGCATCATTTAATTCTTAACAATTTGATACCTCATTTATTACCATAACCAAAAAACTTTTCAAGTTATCGTAAAAATGCGTAAACTTTCTCCGTAGAGATTTGTTAAGGGGTCTAGGACCTTAAACCTTCAAAATTTTCGATTTTCTGGAAAAAATTTATGTTATGCATATATTAATTCTGAACAATTTGATACCTTATTTATTACCATACGCCAAAAATTTTTCAAGTTATCGTACAAATGTGTAAACTTTCCCCATAGAGATTTATGTTACAGCTGTTTAGGCCTCTTTTTCTCAGGTGCCGGTTTCTTGTTTTGCGTGCATGATATTTCAGAAAGTTTTGTATATATTTCCGTAAAACTTTTCGTGCATGTTTTTCTGGTTTATTGTGATAGTCTGAACCTGAATTTTAACTAAAAATGAAACTTAATATTTAAAAACAATTTTTTTTCGCCCAAAATTTTGGAAAATTTTAACCGGTTTCTTCGGTTTTCTCGTTTTGCGCGCATGATATCTCAGAAAGATTCTTATATATTTCCACAAAACTTTTGATGTATGTCTATCTGGTTTATATTTATGACCTGAACCTAAGTTTAGTTATTTTTTTAAAATTTGTTTATTTTTCGAAATTTGATAAGTTAATATCGAGAATTTCCAAAATTTTGGGCAAAAATATTTTTTTTTTAAATATTAATTTTTAGTTAAAATTTAGGTTCAAATCATAAAAAAATCTAGACAAACATGCATAAAAAGTTTTACGGAAATATATAAAAAACTTTCTGAAATATCATGCGCGCAAAACGAGAAACTCGAAGAAACCGGCACCTGAGAAAAAGAGGCCTAAACAGTTGCTGTGAACATAAATCTCTATAGGGAAAATTTACGCATTTTTACAATAACTTGAAAAGTGTTTGGCGTATGGTAATAAATAAGGTATCAAATTGTTCAGAATTAATGTATGCATAACATGATTTTTTCCACAAAATCGAAAATTTTGAAGGTTAAAGGTCCTTAAACCCCTTAACAGCAGCTGTTTAAGGCTCTTTTTCTCAGGTGCCTGTTTCTGGATTTGCATGCGTGATATCTCAGAAAGTTTCTTATATATTTACTTCAAACTTTTCATGCATGTTTGTCTGGTTTATTTTTATAATTTGAACTTAAATTTTAACTAAAAATGAAATCATGATATTTTTAAAGAAAATATTTTCGCCCAAAATTTCAGAAAATTTTGATATTAACTTATACAATTTCAAAAAATAAATAAATAAATTTTTAAAAAATATTAAATTTAAGTTCAGATTATAAAAATAAACCAGACAAAGATGCATTAAAAGTTTGAAGTAAATATATAAGAAAGTTCCTGAGGTATCACTCACGCAAAACGAGAAACCGGTGAAACCTGCACCTGAGAAAAAGAGACTTAAATAGCTGCTGTTAACATTAATCTCTATGGGGAAAGGTTACGCATTTGTACGATAACTTGGAAAGTTTTTTGCGTATGGTAATGAATAAGGTATCAAATTCTTCAGATGTAAATAATGCATAACATACATTTTTTCCAGAAAGTCAAAAATTTTGAAGGTTAAAGGTCCTTAGACCCCTTATGTTAACTTCGTCTGAAAGTTCTAGTTTTAGTTTCTGCTCTCGACTTACATTGCATTTAGTCATTAAGGCTACACAGTACCATTTTTTCAAGAAAAAAAAATGAAAACGGTAGTATTAAAAGTAGAGTTAATTGATTTAGCTTATATTTTTAACAGATTGAAAAAAAAAAAGTCAATCGGGTAACCATTATTTTAAAATTCGGAAAAATAAATAACTTTCGTTCTAGAATATTTTTTAAACTAATAAAATACTAAATTATTATTTTTTTTTTAATTTGGAATGGTGTTTGAGTTAAGACAAAAACTAGTAACAGAATTTAAAATCTAACACTTCGTTGAATTTAAAAATCATTTTCGTTGATAAACTTTGAAAAAACAAGAAAATTCTATTATGCAACTTTTTTTAAAAAAACTAAGTACTGCACATGTTTGACCTAAACATTACGTTTTGTTGCACTATTATATGGAAACATCGACAAAAAAATCCAAGATTATATTTTAAACAGTGCCATTCTACGGAAAATGGTATTTTTGTCCTGCACGTGAAGCTTCAAACATTTCACTTAAAATAAAAATTTAATAGGAAATGAGCAAAATTTTGTTCTTTGGCAGTCCCAAACGTGACTTCTTAAACACAAAAATTCGTCATTACCTTTTTTATTTATTTATTTATTTTTATTTATTTATTTTTTTTTTATTTTATTTTTTTTTTTTTTTTTGAAATGTTTAAACAATCACGTGCGGTGCAAAATGACCGTTTTCAGTGGAATGGCCATTTACATATTTACATTTAAAACGATTTAAATTATTATTTCTCAATAAATGAGATTGTTGCTTTTACATTGGAAACTTAGCTTTTAAAACCTGCAATTTGTTTCATCATTGTTATATTTATAAAGCAAAAATATTAAGCAACTAGTGGTACCAGCACGGCTTTGCCCGTAATAGAAAATTAAAAGGTCTTTTGGTTCGCCTGTATATTTACAAATAATGTATGGTGAATTTTCTCGCCAATTGGCTTGTACCCATGTTACGGTTTAAGGTTATGATAATTTCGTAATTTACTCGTCCATCTTATGAGAGTTTTGTTCTTAAAATTGGAATAGAAAAAGAACCACATCGAATTTTCGAAAAATCGCTTCGAGGGGCCCACCCCCATGCTACAAACTAACTTTGTGCCAAATTTCATGAAAATAGGCCGAACGGTCTAGGCGCTATGCGCGTCACAGAGATCCTGACAGACAGTGATCCGGACAGAGATCCTGACGCACAGAGAGACTTTCAGCTTTATTATTAGTAAAGATAAAGATGCATGCAGCCAACTACAAGAGGTTGACTTTCTTTGTCTCGCGCGTGACGCGTGGAAATAAATTAAATTTTAAGTAACAAAGTTATGTAATAAAAATTATACTGTGTCAGAAGTATCTTTGTATCAAATGTGTAGATTAGAAAATGTGCTTACTCCTGTTTAATTAAAAAATCAACAAAATGTTGGGGAAATTATAGAGTCGGATTGTCCAGCACGTGACGGTGGAATGACTCAACAGGAAAAAAGTTTTTAGGGATTAGAAGTCGATCGGATAGACAAAAACAGAAGTCTGAGAAGAAACGCATTTAAAGATTATAATAACACAAACTAAATACTACACTAACTCTTGTGCAGTTCTAAACCAAACCCTGTGGCAGGACAGCCGCCAAGAACTACTGTGCCCAATTCAGTTTTCCTGACCAGGGGACTCTGGGGTGCAAGGCAGATGTCCCGGTTAGGTGGTCAACCTAACGCGGAACCCCCAGTGTTTGGTTCCCAAGCACGCTTGGTATTCATTTTATAGACCCACTGAAGGGATGAACGGCTGAGTCAACCATGCCCCAACTCAGGAATACTCACTGCATGGGGAATCTCACGAAGAGATAGACACAAAAAGTTTTTTAAATAATGGAAAAGTGAATGCACTAGAAGTGTTTAGGGAATGGTAGTTTTTTGCTAAACATATGGCTTTTTTATTGAAAAAAACCTATTGAAAATTTTTTTTCAACAAAAAAGTAGACAAAATGTGTTATTTATGTCATATTTTATAATCCTATCTAGTTTTAGAAAGGTGCGTTGACTATTGGAGAAAAAAAATATTTAGGGTGTTCGCCTACCTTAAGGTAAGGAGAAGGTTTGAGGTTTCTAAAATATTGGATAATAAGGCTTTAAATACGTGATTTTGAACTCCCATTGGTCATATTAGGAGAAGGAGATGGTCTCATTGACCTCTCGTTCTTTAAAAAAGAAAAATAAAGGTATAGAATGAAATAAAATTTTTAAAAATCGCATTTAAAGCTAACCTTGGCAATATTAGACGAGCAGCGGGAGCGGTTCGTTTCCTACCTAAAATTCTTAGGAATTGGAGTCCGAGAAACATCTTATCAAATAGTGTTTCATGAAGATTGGGTCAAGATCTAAAAACGGAATTTTAGGCTTTCTTTGGTCTATTTGATGAAGTTTGTATGACCAGTAGCGTAACTATGGGGTCTAGCGTCCCTGGCGAAATAAAGAATGTAACGCACACATACACGCATACAGTCACCTACACATACACACAAAAACATACACATACACACAACTACCCACACATTCATGCCTGCACACAGACAAACACATATGCCTACACACAAATACACATACCCCCTACACACATGCCTACACATACCCCCCACACAAAAACACACACGCCTACATACACACACTCGTGATTGCGAAAAACATAATTTGAATTCAAGATGTCAAAATTTCAAGTAATTTTTTTTTTCTTTGTCTGAGTATTTTGGTAACGGCGCGAATTCTCACTGGTTAGAAATTTTACCAAACGCGTCACATGTCCCAATTATACTGTTGTTTGACTGTTTTTGGATGTGTTAAGATCGTTTGTTTGCTCAAAGCTTTTTTTTTAAATAACGTAATTCGTAAATAATTTTAACGTAATTAACGTAAATAATTTTTTAAAATTCGTATTTAAGCCAAACGGGGAAAAAAACCTCTTCAAGAGAAAACAACATAGTATCATTATAAAAAGAAAGAAAATTCCAGTCATTAAATGATGAAATAATATCAAGTAACCAGCATCAGATTTAAAAAAGCTTTCATATCAATTACTATTGCAGAAAAGCGGGAAACCACTAAAATGTATCTTTCTCAAAAAACCATTGTTCTTAGCTAATGACCCTTAAGGACACTACTTCGAGTTGATTTACTTTTCCCCGTTTACCTTTTTCGCTTTTAAGGAGTCCCGAGTCATTTTAGCAATATTTGAAAGGCGAAATAAATTTGCATTTTTGTAGGACATTTCCGTGTCATTATAAGGCTTCTTGGATTGCAGCAATTTCTCGATTCAAATGAATTCAATTTACATCAATTCTTAGATATCATTATACGATTTCTTCTTAACATCACTACTTAGTATACATGACGTAGCTCATTTGTCTGGGAAATGGTAAAGCTACTTCTATATAAGGAGTTTATCACAAATGTTCACTTTGAGAGATAAGGGGTTCTTGAAATTGTGACCAAGGGGCAGACATGGTAAAGAGGGGGTGGGGGGTCATGGGTGTCATGACCCACATCTCTAAAGCTACCAAACCTGCCTAAAGCTGTATTTTAAGAACCTATTTTTATAAAAAAGTCAAACCAAAACCCCTATTTGAGCACAAAACTGCACCGTGAGTCCGCCTTTTCCCATAATGACCCCCTGCAAAACCAAAAGCTGGATCCGCCTCTGCAAGGGGGAGGAAGGAGGTTACAAGAATGTGGTAACACGCATTTTTTGTAACATGCTTATTAAAAACAGCGTGACATGTGACAATGGGATGGGGGGGGGCAGAAACGTTTTTAAAACAGTAACATTTATGGACAGGACAGCCCTTCAAAAGCTAATTTTATTATTAATTTTCGGCATTCATTATTTCTTGCGTATTGTTTTGAAAATCCACGAAATATAAAATTCTTTACATGAATAAAAATGCATTGCGCTGCAGCTCAAGTTTGTCACCTTGCAGCTTCTTTTTGTTAGTACCATTAGAAAGAACAGATTTGTTTTCCTATAAAAACAATTTTTTCCTTCGATGATATTATTTTTTAGATAATTTCATCGATGATAAATTTTTAGATAAGGAATTTATTAAAAAATTTTAAAAGAAAAAAAAACTATTTCTGACTAATAATAGTTAAAAAATCACTATAAACCGGTTTCCATGGCAATCACCATTCGTTATTTAATGTGGAACAAGATTTTTTTTTTGGGAAAGACAGGCAGTGTGTCACAAAGACTTTTGGCACAAAGTGTCACATTTTATCATACCACTCCTCGTTTTGTCCCATATTTTTCATAAACATGTTCTAATGCAAATGCGTGATGTCACTCTTGTTATCCCCTCCCTTCCCTTTGTCACAGTCACAATTTCATAAAGCCCACTCCTCCCTCAAAGCGTGACGTCATTTGTGGACAGCCCCTCATATCAATTTGCAGCTAATACATAATGATTAAAATCTCACACCCCAACAATATCAGTATTTTGAGCATTATGACTTGAGATTTTATAAAAAGAGCCCCAATTTTGATGCGAACTATGTTTATTACGATAGTCACACTAAATTCCATTGAGAAGGAATAAAAGGTGGAGACAGTGTGGACTTCAAAATTCAATGCTTGAGGCAAGGACCCCAAGTCACGTGATATATTTGAAAGTATAGTATTGGAAGAAATCAAGATTTCTTCCACTCGTTTCACGCAAAACGTGTCGCTCATTCGTCAGAGTTGAGCCATGTGACTTGAGATATTTGCCTCAGCGTTTCCTAAGCTAAAAATTGAACTTGTTCCATCCAGTTACTAATTCCTGCTATAAGGTTAATTATATGCAGCATGTCATTCTTGCTGCAGCGCCATGCAGTACAGACTTTTCTGCTTTTTTTATTATTATTATTATTTTAGAAATTATTTTTGAGGTACTTTGGCGTCAGAGGTACGTCACATGGTTTGTCGCTTACTTACATTCTATCTTGGCGACAACAGAAAAATTGCCTGAAATAATTGGCAACCCTACAATTTAGAAATTTAAGTTGTTGCATATCGCCAACTGCGAAATTTTTAGTTTACAAAAGTGATAAATAACAATAACCAAAAATAAAAAAATTCGCCAAGTAACTTACCATTTACAGAAAAACACCCTTTTCGAATAACCTAGCTAAAATACAGTCTGAATAGCGAATAAATCCGGTTCCTTCGTAGATCTTAGTTGTTTGATATCCAGTTTTGAATGGATCAAATCAAATTTTGGTCCTTCTTAAAACTTCGCTTTGAGTAACCCACATTTTAAATGTAATGAAAACAGTTTTGCTTTTTCGAATAATACTCCTCGCTGAGAACCCAGCTTCCTGAACTTCTCAGCCGATTACTTAACAAAACACTGGCAATGAATAAAGGGAAATAAGCCTTTTCTTGAGCTGACCGTCCTCTGCGAAGGCCGATGAAATAAATTAACATATTTAAGAACCTATTTCGAAAGTCCACTTTTCTTTTCACTCTCACATCAAACCTTAAATGACTTGTAACTTTAATCATGCGTTTCGTTCTCTTTGAGG